>NC_083401.1:145614235-145726735 GCF_020745735.1 Hemiscyllium ocellatum
TCTGTCCTCATCACAGATTCCATCACTCACCCTAGTCATGACATTATATTGAACCAGACTTTTCAGACTTCAGCATCCTATTTCACATTGAAATGAGCATCCAAACGCATATCTATGCGTTCATCACAATTGTTTACTTCCATTTACAGAGCATCGTCTGTCTCGACCACTGTCTCAACTCATCCACTACTGAATCCCTCACACATATGTTTCCTACCTTTCACTTGACCATTCCAAAGTTCTCCTGGCTGACCTCCAATTTTCCAGCCTCTGTAACTCTGAGATCCTCCAAAACTTTGCTGGTAATATCCTAACTCAGAATCCACTCCCAGTTACTTCTCATCACTATGCTTAACTATTCATAATTGTTCCTGATCCATCAAAGCCTCAGTTTAAAGCACTCATCCATATTTATATTTCCCTCCATGATCCTGTCTGTCTCTTGCTCTGTAATCCCCTCCTGTTGTAAACGCTACAAAATCTCTGTAACTTTTTGATTGTCATCTTCTAAGCATCCCAGATTTTTATTGGTCAATATTGGTGCCATGCCTTCATATGCCCAGATCTTAAGCCCCGGAACATCCTCTACAAAATTCATTCCCCACCTCCCTCTACCTCATTCTATGTCCCCTTAAGACAGTCCTTAAATCCCACCTCTTTAAACATTTTTTGGGTCTCCTGACCTAATATCTCCTGATACTGTTTAGTGACAAATGTTGCTTGCTGTTAAACGCGATGTGATAGTTCACTATGATAAAGGCACTACATGAATCCAAGTTGTTGTTGCATGAATTACCTGTATGGTTTACCGGTAAGCCATTCCCCCTGAGCCAGACAAGTGATGGGGTTGGATATCCTTTTGAGTCACAGCGGAGCAAGACATTACTTCCAACAGGTGATGTAAGTTTGGTTGCTGAAGCCTTGACTGATGGTTTGAGGCACTGTTCAAGCTCAACTCTCTGGAAGAAAACTCCTGCAATGTTTTCAGGTTCACTACATGTCAGGTAAGGATCCATGAGAATAACTGATGTTTCTTCTGATTTACAAAGCTCAATCAACTTTGATATCCTACAGTCACAGAACCATGGGTTGTCTTGAAAACCTAATGAAGAGAAAAATATTTAAGACTTTTCAAAAAAATAAATGAAAGCATTTGAAACTCTGTAACATCTTTGTTGTATGAAACGTTTTCAAAAATATTTATCTAAGCCAAGGCTTGTAACTAAAATAAAGTCTTTAGTTAAAGATTCTTAATTCCTGTGTTTATTCCCCAGCTTTCTAGAGATTTCAGACTACCCAATTAAAAAGTGAACTTGTTGCATTTGGCTGTTGCACTTATTTAATCTCAAAGACTCTGTACAAGACCACCTAACAATATCATTTTAACAAATCTAACTGCACTATTGAAGAAAGAAGCAAACGCAACCCCTAGTTAAGAAAGAATGAAAAGAGAAAATTGAAATTAATCGCTCTGTTACCTGACATGAGTAGTAGTGGAAATGTGAGAATCTATTCAACAGGATTTAATAAATGAACACTTTAAAAATAGTGGTAGAGTTGACATGAATTTTTTAAAGAAAAAACAGTCAGTCTATAATGATACAGACCGAGACTGACTTAATGACAGATCTTAGAGAGTCATTCCCAAATTGATAGGCACTATGCAGAGTTTTTCTTAAAGAGGGTAATGTTGATGTCCAAAGGAACCTGGATGTGCCTCTTCATAAATCATTGAAGGCAAACATGCTGATGCAGAAAGCAATTAAGATGGAAAATCCCGTTATTGTCGACCTTCATTGCAAGAAGATTTGAGAACAGGAGTAAAGGTACCTTTCTGCAACTGCATAAAAGCTGGGAGAGACTGCACCTGACATATTGTGTAAAGCTTTGCTCTTCTTACCAAAGGAAGGGGATCCTGGTTTTATGAGGAATAATGGAAGGTTCACCAGAAAGATTTCTGAGATGGTGGTATTGACCTCTCAGAAACGATTGAGGTGACTGGAACTTGCATCCTTTGGAATTTGGAAGAATGAGAGGTGATCACATTGAAGCATATATAATTCTTAGAGTGCTCAGCAGAGTAATAAAAAGGATGCTTCCCCTTTGTGGGGTCTAGAACTGGGGGGAATGTCAGTCTAAATGTCAGTTAGTGGGCGGCACGGTGGCACAGTGGTTAGCACTGCTGCCTCACAGCGCCTGTAGACCCGGGTTCAATTCCCGACTCAGGCGACTGACTGTGTGGAGTTTGCACGTTCTCCCCGTGTCTGCGTGGGTTTCCTCTGGGTGCTCAGGTTTCCTCCCACAGTCCAAAGATGTGCGGGTCAGGTGAATTGGCCAAGCTAAATTGCCCGTAGTGTTAGGTAAGGGATAAATGTGGGGGAATGGGTGAGTTGCGCTTCGGCGGGTCGGTGTGGACTTGTTGGGCCGAAGGGCCTGTTTCCACACTGTAAGTCTAATCTAATCTAAATGATAGATAAATTAAAACTGAGATGAAGATAAATTTCTCTTTGAAATTCACTTCCCCAGAGACTGCAGAGTATCAATCTTAAAATATATTAAAGATAGAAATTGAAAGATTTCTATTAAAATTGATCATGCAGGAAAATGGCTTTGAGGGAGAAGTCATCCATGATCGATTTGAATAGCAGCACAGGTTCGAAGAGCTGAATGTCCTTAATGTGGAAGTTAGTTTGAACATCCCGTTAATACTAAAGAACATGGGGAGGAATTAAGTGCCATCACCATCACTGGAAATGTAGTATTAGACAAACAAGTGGGGCTAAAAGCAACTGAAACCCTTTGCTTGCATCTGAGAATTCTAAAAGAGGTGAGTACAAAGATAGTGGATGCATGGGTTGTAACTTTCTAAAAATCTTTGGATTCCGGAGAAGTACCAGAGGATTGGAAAACTGGCAAAATGACACCCCAATTCAAAAATACGGGGAAGCGAAAGGCAAGTAATCACAGGCAGATTAGTCTGGCATCTATTGTTGGGTAAGTATTGAGGTATACGAGATAAAGAGAGGCATAGATAGAGTCGATAGCCTGAGACTATCTCGAGGGGCAGAAATGACTAACACTAGGGGGTCATAGTTTTAAGCTGGTTGGAGGAAAGTATAGAGGGGATGTCAGAGGCGGGTTCTTTACACAGAAAGTTGTGAGAGCATGGAATGTGTTGCCAGCAGCAATTGTGGAAGCAGGGTCATTGGGGACATTTAAGAGACTACTGGACATGCTATTGGTCACAGAAATTTGAGGGTGCATACATGAGGATCAGTGGTCGGCACAACATCGTGGGCTGAAGGACCTGTTCTGTGCTGTACTGTTCTATGTTCTATGAATCAATCATTAAGGAAACTGATTATTTGAAAAATCATAAGTGAATCAAGCAGCGTCAGTATGGCTTCACAAAGGAAAATCTTGTCTGACTTATTTCTTAGATCTTTTTAAGGAAGTCTCAACCAGACTAGATAGACGGGAGAGGGGTGGTGCTGGAAAAGCACAGCAGGTCAGGCAGCATCCGAGGAGCAGGAAAATCAACGTTTCGGGCAAAAGCCCTTCATCAGGAATAGATGAATACCTCTATTCCTGATGAAGGGCTTTTGTCCGAAACATTGATTATCCTGCTCCTCGGATGCTGCCTGACCTGCTGTGCTTTTCCAGCACCACTCTAATCTAGACTCTGGTTTTCAGCATCTGCAGTCCTTTTTTTAACCAATGGGTTCCACAGGGATCAATGCTGGGAACATAACTGGGAAGATTCCTGATGAAGGGCTTATGCCCACAATGTCGATTCTCCTGCTCCTCGGATGCTGCCTAAGCTGTTGTGTTTTCCAGCACCACACTTTTGACTGAGAACAAAACTGCTTATAATATAATGATTTGGGGGAAGGAAGTGAATGTACTGAAGCCAAATTCTGATTACACTAGAAATGCGAGGAAAGACAGGTTGCGAGAGGGATAAACAAGGCAACCTCAATTTTCCAAACGTTGATCATCTGAATTTCAGAATATCCAAACAAGATCTCAAGATCCCAATGCTTGGGTAAATTGTATTATCTGAACATTTGGTCATCCCAACATTCGATTATCCAAACAAAATACTCCCCACCAGTGTCGTTCAGATAATTGAGGTTGCCCTGTCAACAGTTTACAGAGAGGTATTGATAGGTTGAGTAAATGGGCAAGAAGTTGGCAGATAGAAATGTTCATTTTAAGACCAAAAGACCATAAGACATAGGAGTAGAAGCAAGCCAATTGGCTCATTGAGTCCACTCTGCCATTTAATCATGGCTAATGGGCGTTTCAATTCCGATTACCCGCACTCTCCCCATAGCCTTGTGAAATTTGGAATGGAGAACTAAAGAACATAGTATTATTTAAATGGAGAAAAACTGCAGAAAGCTGCAAAGGACCAGGAAACACAAAGAGCAAGCACACAGATGCAGCAGGTAATTAGGAAAGCAAAAAGAATGTTAGCCCTTATTCCAAGGGATTTGGAGAATGAGAGTAGGGAAGTCTGACTGCAACTGTACAGGACGCTGATGAGATATCATCCGGAGCATTTATCTGGAGTAGTTTTGGACCCCTTATTTAAGGACAGATACCATTTCATTAGCAGTAGTTCAGAGAAGGTTCACTAGACTGATCCCCAGTATGAATTGATTGTCTTATGAGCAAAGGTTAAACAGGTTGGGACTCTACTCACAGGAAGTTTAGAAGAATAAGACAAGACCTGCTGAAACATATAGGATTCTTAAGAGGCTTACAGGATAAATGCTGAGAGGAAGTTACCCCCTCAAGGAGAGTTCAGGACTGGAGGGCATAGTCTCAGAATAGAGATGACAACTTAAAACTGAGATGAGGGGGAATTTCTTCTCTTATAGGGTTGAGAATCTTTGGAACTTCTTGCCACAGAGAGCTGAGGGGGAAGAGATCTTGTGTATATTTGGACTGGGTTAGACAAGGTTAAAAATCACATGACACCTGATGAATGAGCAACACTCCGAAAGCTAGTGTTTTCAAATAAACCTGTGAAATATGACTTGGTATCATGTGATTTTTGCTCAAATAGGCCAGATCTTGGTTTACATTGAAAAATCTATAAGGTTTCAAAAGAGGCAGAGCTTCCACCTGCAGCAACACAGTGAGGAAGTTCAGAACTAAGGGGTAAGGGGTGTTCAATGCCCTGAGTTGCCATGTTCTCAATCCCGCATTGGCCTGAGGGTCTTTGATGAATGTTACAAATAATGAACCCAGTTGTCAATGGTGTTTACAATGTAGAATTCATGGCCTGAATCTATGAAGGATGAAATACTTTATTTAAGTACTGGGGGGTGATATGGCTTTCATTTCTGAGGGTGAGGAATGTTTGACAACATGGCATTTTCCAGGGACTGACACTCAATTTTCCAACTTCAGTTGGAAAGCAGCCCCCACAAATGCTGCCTTGATAGAACAGTCAGCTGCTCCCTCTACTGGGAGTGAAATTAAAACAACTGAATGTTAAGGCTTTCCCCTAACACCATCCACACATACTGTGAAGGATTCCTTCACATTCGCTGAGACCATACAAAAGCTACACATTGACAGCAATAACATGTGCATGTAATAATTTGTCATTACCAGCTCATTTGCTGATATAAAACTCAAAAAAAGCCACTGATACTTGTATCATGGTCATCTATGTGCTACCAGTGTCTGATTGTGTCATCACTAAACTCAACTGAACACTCAGTTGTGTTCATTTTCAATGACATCATGTACACCCAAAAGGATAGCATTGCCATAGGAACCACTCCAAGCCCAGTTCTTGAAAATGTCTTTGTTGGTTACCATGAGAAGCAAATACTTGATGAAAAGGCCACTAACCTCCTTCCCCTTGCACGTTTCCAACACATAGAGGAAATATTTGTGATATTTGAATCCACAGTTGCATCAAAGAATTTCTTTATGCTATTTAAGAAACTCCAAGCTGTGTTTGCCACTGAAATGGAGTGATCAAAGTGCTCTTTTCCTTGATGTAAGGACAATCTCGTAAATAGGGTCCTAGGCCACTGGATAAGCGTCATACTGAGATAGATAGATTACTTACAGTATGGAAACAGACCCTTCAGCCCAACAAGTCCACACGGACATTCCGAAGAGCAACCCACCCAGACCTATTCCCCTACATTTTCCCCTTCACCTAACACTACGAGCAATTTAGCATGGCCAATTCACCTAACCTGCACATCTTTGGACTGTAGGAGGAATCCGGAGCACCTGGAGGAAACCCACACAGACATGGGGAGAATGTGCAAACTCCACACAAGTAGTTGCCGGAGGGGAGAATTGAACCCAGTGCTAACCACTGTGCCGCCCAATAGGGATTATCAAAACTATCCTGAGTAAAAATTTGATCAAAGCTCAAATGTGAAAAAAGGCCTACATCCAGCACTCCTGGCAGTGAGTGGTGGTTAATCTACCTCAAATTATCCGAGAAGTCAAGTATCTCAAACATTTGAACTATAGGTGAAGTCACACTGCTATCATACAGTAAATTCATGAATGGTTTTCTCCACCAACAGGATGTTGTCTTCTATCCAAGTAAGCATTTTGTCTACTGTACAAATGAGGAATGTGATGCATGAATTTCTGATGCCAGGTATATAGGCTGTAAGTCTCAATAATTGGAGGACTGTGTAAAATTGTGTGCCTGTTTGACCATTCAAGCCAGGCAGCTTGATAATAATAGCTGAAAATGTGTTGCTGGAAAAGCGCAGCAGGTCAGGCAGCACAGTGGATGGCACGGTGGCACAGTGGTTAGCACTGCCGTCTCACAGCGCCTGAGACCCAGGTTCAATTCCCAACTCAGGCGACTGACTGTGTGGAGTTTGCACGTTCTCACCGTGTCTGCGTGGGTTTCCTCCGGGTGCTCCGGTTTCCTCCCACAGTCCAAAGATGTGCGGGTCAGGTGAATTGGCCATGCTAAATTGCCCGTAGTGTTAAGTAAGGGTTAAACGTAGGGGTATGGGTGGGTTTCGCTTCGGCGGGTCGGTGTGGACTTGTTGGGCCAAAGGGCCTGTTTCCACACTGTAAGTAATCTAATCCAAGGAACAGGAAATTCGACGTTTCGGGCATAAGCCCTTCATCAGGAATGAGGAAAGTGTGTCCAGCAGGCTAAGATAAAAGGTAGGGAGGAGGGACTTGGGGGAGGGGCGATGGAGATGTGATAGGTGGAAGTAGGTCAAGGTGAGGGTGATAGGCCGGAGTGGGGTGGGGGCGGAGAGGTCAGGAAGAAGATTGCAGGTTAGGAGGGCGGTGCTGAGTTCGAGGGAATCAACTGAGACAAGGTAGGGGGAGGGGAAATGAGGAAACTGGAGAAATCTGAGTTCATCCCTTGTGGTTGGAGGGTTCCCGGGCGGAAGATGGGGCGCTCTTCCTCCAACCGTCGTGTTGTTATGGTCTGGCGATGGATTGATAATAATACTCAAACAGCCTTTGGTAGTCAAAATGTCTATCCACCATTAGATGGTAGTCAGCTTTTGGAAATCATTTATTAAATAATCCGTAAAGTTGCACTGGAAATGAATCATGCACATGCTAACAGCTGTGGGCCTAATTTCCCAGGAGTGGCAATTTCATACAGAGTGCCACTCGGTTCCATCCTTTTTTTTAACAGTTTCCACTTTGGACTCCATTGAGATTTGTGACAGATTTCTGTCAGATTTTTCATAGCATAGGGGAAGGTAAATCGCACCCTATGTTTGGACTGGGCTTCAGGTGGGATCGGGAGAGGAGGTGAATGGGTAGTATGTACTTGTAGGGGTAAAGGTATCAGTGGTGTGAGATGGCAATCCTTGGTCTGGGGAGGTGAATGGGTGGCCATTTCAAGTGAGTTGAGGGGAATGTGGGGCAGGGTGTGGCAACAGGAGTGTTTGTCAGGCTGGATGCAGGGGATTTGGAGGAGTGGGCTCACTGCTGGTGATAGTGGGAGGGCTCATGAATCAAGTCAATTATGGGTCAGGCAGGCAGGAAATAGGGTATCAGGGTACATTTCAGTGAAGGGGATGGGGGAGTCAATTGTTTGATTTCAAGGTAGAGATGTCAACTTCTGGGGGGTGGGAGTGCCAGATCCCCATGGTGAGGTGGAGATTCAATGTCAGATCGCAGGTCAGAGGTTTTGACTCTGGGTGGGGAGTATCAGATCCCGATAGGCTGCTGGTATCAGGTCAGGTTCTAGCCATGTGATTGGTCCAGAGGTGGAGGGAATGTAGTCGAGGGGTTGTGAGATAAGAATTGGATTGGTTTAACTATTACTCAGGCATTCAACTATGTATTTTATAGTCCAAACTTTCCTGAGGAACAATTTTACTTTATTTCATTGGAACCATGTGTGCTGGTGGTGGGCAAGTTGTTGGAGGGAATCCTGAGGGACAGGATGTACATGTATTTGGAAAGGCAAGAACTGATTAGGGATAGTCAACATAGCTTTGGGCATGGGAAATCATATCTCACAAACTTGATTGAGTTTTTTGAGGAAGGAACAAAGAGGATTGAAGAGGGCAGAGCAGTGGATGTGATCTATATGGACTTCAGTAGGGCGTTCGACAAGGTTCCCCATGGGAGACTGATTAGCAAGGTTAGATCTCATGGAATACAGGGAGAACTAGCCATTTGGATACAGAACTGGCTCAAAGGTAGAAGACAGAGGGTGGTGGTGGAGGGTTGTTTTTCAGACTGGAGGCCTGTGACCAGTGGAGTGCTACAAGGATCGGTGCTGGGTACTCTACTTTTTGTCATTTACAGAAATGATTTGGATGCGAGCATAAGAGGTACAGATAGTAAGTTTGCAGATGACACCAAAATTGGAGGTGTAGTGAACAGCGAAGAGGACAACAGAATCTTGACCAGATGGGCCAATGAGTTGAGAAGTGGCGGATGGAGTTTAATTCAGATAAATGCGAGGTGCTGCATTTTGGGAAAGCAGGACTTTTACAGTTAATGGTAAGGTCCGAGGAAGTGTTGCTGAACAAAGAGACAAAGTGCAGGTTCATAGCTCCTTTAAAGTGGAGTCGCAGGTAGATAGGATAGTGAAGAAGATATTTGGTATGCTTTCCTTTATTGGTCAGAGTATTAAGTACAGGAGTTGGGGGGTCATGTTTAGGCTGTACAGGACATTGGTTAGGCCACTGTTGGAATATTGCATGAAATCCTGGTCCCCTTTCTATCAGAAAGTTGTTGTGAAACTTGAAAGAGTTCAGAAAAGATTTACAAGGATGTTGCCAGGGTTGGAGGATTTGAGCTAGAGGGAAACGCTGAACAGGCTGGGGCTGTTTTCCCTGGAGCGCATAAGCTGAGGGGTGACTTTATAGAGGTTTACAAAATTATGAGGGGCATGGATAGGATAAATAGGCAAAGTCTTTTCTCTGGGGTCAGGGAGTCCAGAACTAGAGGGCATAGGTTTAGGGTGAGAGGGGAAAGATATAAAAGAGACCTAAGGGGCAACCTTTTCACGCAGAGGGTGATACGTGTATGGAATGAGCTGCCAGAGGAAGTGGTGGAGGCTAATACAATTGCAACATTTAAGAGGCATTTGGATAGGTATATGAATAGGAAGGTTTGGAGGGATATGGGCCAGGTGCTGACAGGTGAGACTAGATTGGGTTGGGATATCTGGTCGGCATGGACAGGTTGGACCGAAGGGTTTGTTTCCATGCTGTACATCTCTATGACTCTATGACTCTGTGAAATCTTCAATTTTTATGAAAACTTTTAAAGGCTTCCCTGATACAGAGGAAATGCCCAATGGAATTTTCAATTTTCCTTTTAGTCCTTTTGGAATCTACTACAATGGGGATTCTGCAGGGTTTCCATGCATGACTCCCACCTATACAGGAATAAGGACTGTCTGACCAATGGAAAATCTGCCACAATACCAAAAAAAACCTCAAGACACTGCTTAATGTCCGTAAAAGAAATTTGTAAATGCCTCACAACTTTTGCCGAGTTCTGATAAGTGCAAAAGAAAACATGCCCTTCAATTTCTTACTTCCATTTCGCAATACACAACAAACTGATTTGCAAATTAGGTAACAGGAAGCTGCAATGAATCTCTTTTACTAGGAATTCATGTAAAGTGTCACCACCAGTTGGACTTGCAAGTGGATCAGTCACAGGTGATCAGGGGCTGGGTAGAGATGTGCAATACCCCAAGCTACCATGTTCCAAGCTTTTCGAAAGAGGCAGAGCCTCATCGCCAGAACTTTCCAACAAGCACCAAGACATGGCTAGGCTGATGGTGAGAAGGGCTCTGCCTGTGAGATCCTTTATGCATGCCTGGACTCTCTGCTGCACCACACAAGCGGCTGTGGAGGGGACGAGACTGTCACACACCTCCTTCTGGAATGTGCCTATGCAAAGAAAGGCTGGAGAGGAATACAGTGGTGTTTGTTGAGGTTCGTCCCGGGTAGCTCTGTGATACAGGATTCCGTGCTCTACGGTCTGTTCCCTGGGATGCACACCGAGACGAACATCAACTGTGCCTGGAGGATCATCATCACCTCGGTCAAAGATGCTCTTTGGTCTGTCCAAAACCTATTGATCTTCCAGCTGAAGGAGCTGACCCCGACTGAGTGTTGCGGACTGGCACATTCCAAGGTCCAGGACTAAATGTTGAGGGAAGCGCTGAAATTCGGGGTAGCTGCCGCCAAGGTGCAGTGGGAAAAGACCACCGTGTAGCGTCTACTTGACAAAGAAGAACAGGGGGCCCACTCTGTAAGTGGGCTCCGCTGAAGCCTCAGCTAAATATATGGATGGTAAACGTATAGATCTGTATATACAATTGATTAAGTCCGATCTCTGTATGTAAAGAAATGCAAGGTATGCCTATGATTAGCACCACTAATTGTACAGATCATCAAAATATTTTATGAATAAAGTATATTTTTGAAATTTAAAAAAAGTAGCCTAAAAGTAAGTGGTGGGTACATCGGAAAAGAGCTGAAGCACTTCAGGATTAGCTTCAATAATTATTCAACTGAACTCCAATTTAAAAGAAACAATACTATTGCGGCTCAATTGTTGCACAGCGCCAGGGACCTGGGTTCAATTCCAGCTGTCAAGTGACTGTGTGAAATTTGCACATTTTTCCCGTCTCTGCATGGGTTTCCTCTGGGTACACCGGTTTCCTCCCACAATCCGCTGAAGCCTCAGCTAAGATGGGCGGGTTAGGTGAATTGGCCTTACTTCAGCAAGGAATTTGATAAGGTTCCCCATGGTAGGCTCATTCAGAAGGTCAGGAGGAATGGGATTCAGGGGAACTTAGCTGTCTGGATACAGAATTGGCTGGCCAACAGAAGATAGTGAGTGGCAGTAGAAGGAAAATATTCTGCCTGGAAGTCTGTGGTGAGTGGTGTTCCACAGAGCTCGATTGTTTGTCATTTTTATTAATGACTTGGATGAGGGGATTGAAGGATGGGTCAGCAAGTTTGCAGATGACACAAAGGTTGGAGGTGTCGTTGACAGTATAGAGGGCTGTTGTAGGCTGCAGCGGGACATTGATAGGATGCAGAGATGGGCTGAGAGGTGGCAGATGGAGTTCAACCTGGATAAATGCAAGGTGATGCATTTCGGAAGGTTGAATTTGAAAGCTGAGTACAGGATTAAGGATAGGATTCTTGGCAGTGTGGAGAAACAGAGAGATCTTGGGGTGCAGGTACATAGATCCCTTAAAATGGCCACTCAAGTGGACAGGGTTGTTAAGAAAGCATGTGGTGTTTTGGCTTTCATTAACAGGGGTATCGAGTTTAAGAGTCAAGAGATCTTGTTGCAGCTCTATAGCCTGTGTCCACACTGTAGGGATTCTATTCTATAATAAACTCATATTTATATATGGTATTTCATGGCTCCAAAAACCTCAAAGTGCTTCACTGTAAATGAAATATTTTTGAAATGTATTGGTTTGTATAATTTGGTCTAACTCATCTGCATCAAACGGATATTGTAAACTGACTTAGTTCGATTTGACAGCATTTGATCCTATATTGCTCCAAACCCTTCCTATTCATGCACACATTCAGATGCCTTTTAAATATTGTAATTGTATCTGCCTCCACTATTTTCTCTAGCAGCTTGTTCCATACACGCACCAGCTTCTGAAAATGTTGGCCCTCAGATCCCTTTTCAATCTTTACTCTCACCTTAAACCTACACCTTATAATTTTGGACTCCCCTACCCTGGAGAAAAGACCTTGGCTATTCACACTATCCATGCTTCTCATAATTTTATAAATTTCCATAAGGTCATAGCCTCATAGAGATGTACAGCATGGAAACAGACCCTTTGGTCCAACTTGTTCATGCCAACCAGATATCCCAACCTAATCTAGTCCCATTTGCCAACACTTGGCCCATATTCCTCTAAACCCTTCTTATTTATGTACCCATTCAGATGCCTTTTAATGGTTGCAATTGTACCAGCCTCCACTACTTCCTCTGGCAGCTCATTCCTCACATGCACTACCCTCTGTGTGAAAACGTTGCCCCTTAGGTCACTTTTATATCTTTCCTCTTTTACCTTAGACCTATGCCCTCTAGTTCTAGACTCCCCACCCCAGGGAAAAGATTTTGTCTGTTTACCCTATCCATGGCCCTCATGAATTCATAAACCTCCATAAGGTCACCCCTCAGCTCCAGGGAAAACAGTTTCAGCCTATTCAAACATCCTCAGGGAAAACAGCCCTAGCCTATTCAGCTTCTCCCTATACCTCAAATCCTCCAAGCCCAGCAACATGCTTGTAAGTCTTTTCTGTCCCCTTTCAAGTTTAACAACATTCTTCGGGTAAAAAATGAGGTCTGCAGATGCTGGAGATCACAGTTGAAAATGCGTTGCTGGTTAAAGCACAGCAGGTCAGGCAGCATCCAAGGAATAGGATATTCGACATTTCGGGCAAAAGCCCTTCATCAGGAATGCCCTTCCTGATGAAGGGCTTATGCCCGAAACGTCGAATTTCCTATTCCTTGGATGCTGCCTGACCTGCTGTGCTTTAACCAGCAACGCATTTTCAACTAACAACATTCTTCCCATAGCAAGGAAACCAGAATTATATACAATCTTGTAAAAGTAGCCTCACCCATGTCCTGTACAGCCGCAACATGACCTCCCAACTCTTACACTCAATGCACTGACTAATGAAAATAAGCATACCAAATGCCTGTTTAACCACCCTGTCTACCCGTGACTCCATTTCAACGAACTATGCACCTGCACCCCAGGACGATTTGTTTGACAACACTCCCCAGGACCTTCCCATTAAGTGTATAAGTGCTGCCCTGGTTGACCTTACCAAAATGGAACACCTTGCATCTTTCTAAATTAATTTTACACCTACCACTCCTTGGTCCATTGGCCCACATGGTCAAGGTCCTGTTGTTCATTGAGATAAGCTTCTTTGTGCTCCACTACACCATCTATTTTGGTGTCATCAGCAGACATACTAACCATATTTTGTGTATTCACATTCAGCTCATTTATAAAAACAATGAAAAGCAGTAGACCCAGCACCGATCCTTGTGGCACACTGCTGGTCATGGGTCTCCAAGTGTGAAAAGCAACCACCACCCTCTGTCTCCTTCAAGCCAATTTTGTATCCAAATGGCTAGCTCTCCCCAGATCCAATGTAATCTATACTTGGTAACCAGACTATCTGCAGAACTTTGTTGAACGCCTTACTGAAGTTTATCTTCAGTCTGCTGCTCTGTCTTTTTTGCCATTTCTTCAAAAAACTCAGTCAAGTCAGTAGGACATGTTTTCCTAAGCACAAAGTCATGTTGACTATCTCTAATCGTCCTTGCCTTTCCAAATGCATGTACATCTTTTCCCTCAGAATTCCTCCAACAATTACCCATCACTGATGGTTAACAGGCCTATTGCACACAGTGAGTTTACTGCCGTTATTATTGTGAAAGAGACTAAAAACCTGTTTGCGAATTTCGGCTAAGGGATAAATATTGGACAACACATTAGGAATATGTTGCTATGAGATTTTTTATTTTTAACTAAGAGGGTCAATGTAACCTCAGTTTAACATCTCATCCTAAATTCTGGAAGCAGTCCTCTTTCAGAGGAGACTTGAGCTCACATAGTACAATATAAATTGAATTCAAAACCATCTGACTGAGAGGCAGCGGAGCTAACCATTCTAGAAGGGACCCAACATTAAATCACTCCAAATGACCATCTTTCAGATACAACTTTTCCTCATACCTCCGGCTTTACTTTGAACTACCTCTAAGAATTGAACAATTTCTTTAGGCAGAACCTTGCATTTGTTTATTGCTAAGTCTAACTTGTGCTGAGATGTTTTGGATGGCATTTTGCCATGAGGCCCAGTGGGCATTCTTAATGCATCTTATCAAACACTCCTCATTAACTACATATTATGCTCCGATGGTGTCTCTCATGTCCAACTCTAGCCCTTGCTTACCAACATACTGTGCCAACAACAGCTCACTACACGGCAGATATCCAAAAGACCAGCTCCCTTGCATCCCTGCAATTTGTAAAAGGCTGTTTTATATCAGAATAAGCACTGGAATCCTAAAGGCTGTCCTGTTCACTCAAGGATATTTGAAGAAGACATCAGAGAAGGGCAAGATAGCCCTGTGACTCTCTACGAGTGACCTGGAGATCCTTGTAAAGTGGACGGTGCAAAGGAGAGGAGCCTTCTTCCTGGATAATTGCCAGAGAGACATACAGACTTGCACTCCACTGGCCCAGCTACTGGTCCTCAGGATTGAAGGCATGGTGCCTAGGGACTTGAATCCTGCTGAACAAACAAGTTGTGTGATCCCTACAGGTACCAGGTCTGAGGAGGAAGCGCACACAGCCCCCTCAGAGGTCTCCATGCAGAACACCCCAGATGTGACTATGTCCTCCACCTCACTTTCAACAGTTGGACGTTCACACTGAGGAGTGTCAATTTGCACCTGGCAAGATGGTTAACATGCTTGACCTGTTCAGACACCAGTATCCATAGGATCACCTGACCAAATCTCCAGTGTCAACTGGCTTCAGTGCTAAACAAGCTCCCTCAATGCCAGCTGCAGAACCAGGGTCTATGCTAAGATGTATTGGGTGGGGTAAGAAAAAGCAAACTTATTGAGGCATTGATGATGATGATGCACTGTATATCTGGCAGTTTTTTTTGTAAATGACGCTTGTTTGACATTCTACCTGTTGTTTGTCTCTCTGCGAGAGTGTATCAGAAAGGCACCATGATGGCCATGATGGATTGGCAAAAAACGTATGCCAGTGTCCATGGATGGAGGGAATGTATAACTAGTTCCTATGTATCATGCCCTGAAATTGTCTTTGGTTGGGTATAATGTACAGATCCTTCAAGAGCCATTGGTGAACTGAATTCTCTGACCTCCGTGTAAAGTTTCCTCACTATCTAGCTTCCTTGGCACATTTGCTGAGAAAGGAAGCTGGAAATTAATGAGACATCCATCTCCATTAACTGGCAACATTACACTACCTCGAGAGAACCTCACCACACCACTTGTCAAATGCATAAAAGGTGAAGTGAGATTCTGTCCATATCAAGATAGGCCTCACTGTACTCCTCGTCCAATTCTGCCACAAATCTTGCCATAGAGCATAAGGATCCAAACCCTATGAGGTTCTACTCTTTGTGTCTCTGTTTATATTGCTTTTCTAGGATATCTATCCATCTTGCACTGAATTGTGGCAGGAATTCAAAACACACCCTATTGAAATTTCAGAAAAAAATTACTTCAAATGTTCATTTCAATATTTCATGTAAAGATATAAAAGAATAAGATATTGATGGAAGAGTAGGCCCTTTGAACATGCTTTGCCAATCATCACACATCTCACAATTGCCTTAAAATTCAAAACTCAACTGACCTTTAACATAAATATACTCAAAAGTCAAGCATCCCCAGCTTTCTAAGGTAAAAATTCTAAAATTTGACAACGTTTTGAGACAAGAAATTTATCTTCAACTGACTCCTTATTCTATGTCTGAGATTCTATATCTAGATTCCTCAACCAGGAAAAACACCTTCTCCCCATTGCCCAGTCAAGCTCCTTAATCAATCCAGAAGTTTTGGTTAGATCACCTTTAATTGTTCAGATCTACAGGGAAAGTAGGCCTGTTGTGGAATCACAGAATCATAGTGATGTATAAGCCACAAACTGACTGTTCATTTCAACTCATCCATGCCAATCAGATATCCTAAATTAATCCAGTTCCATTTACCAGCATTTGACCCATATCCCTCAAAACCCATACTATTTATGTGCCCATCCAGATTCCTTTTAAATATTGTAATTGTACCCACCTCTGCCACTTTCTCTGGCAGCTCATCTTACACACGCGCAACCCACCATGCCCCCTAAGTCCCTTTTAAATCTTTCCTCTCACCTTAAACCTGAACCCTCCAGTTTTGGACACACTATCCTGGGGAAAAGAACTTGTCCATTTACTCTATCTATGCCCCTCATGATTTTATAAACCTCTATAATGTCATCCCTCAGCTTCCGATGCTCCAGGGAAAACAGCCCCAGCCTATTCAGCCTCTCCCTAAAACTCAAGCCTTCCAAACCTGGCAACATCCTTGGTTCACTAATGCCCTTTAGGGAAAGAAACTACCATCCTTCCCTGGACTGGATTGCATGTGACTTCAGAACCACAGCACTGTGTTGACTCTTAACTACCATCTGGAATGAGCAACAAATGTTGACCTAGCCAGCGACACCCTCGTCCCGAGAATGAACAATAAAAAAAGACTTTTCTGAACCCTTTCAAGATTCACAACATCTTCTCTATAGCAGGGATACCAGAATTGAACACAATATTCCAAAAGTGGCCAAACCAATGTCCTATATAGCCACAACATGGAATCTTTTACTCAATGCACTGACCAATAAAGGCTAGAGTTTCAAATGCATTCTTCACTGTCTTGTCCATCTGCGACTCTGCTTTCAAGGAACTATGAACCCTCACTCTCAGGTCTCTTTGTTCGGCACCACTCCACAGGACCCATTAAGTGCTCAATCTCTCCAATTGGGTAAAACCTTGTCCTGGTAAACATTCTGTGAGCTTTATTGCACTCGCTCTAGGACACGTAGGTCCTTCCTCAGATTAGGAGGCTAAAACAGTGAACAATATTTCAGGCATGGCCTCATTCATCCTATCTACATTTGGATAAGATTTGTTTTATTCTTGTACCCCAATCCTTCATAACAAAAGTTGACATACTATTTCCTTTCCTAATTAACCTCATGGAGCTTACATACACCCAGGTCCTTCTGAATGCAAACAGTTTCCAGTTTTTAATATTCAGTCTTTTATAATTCCTTTTAAACATGACGTCAAACTTTGCTATAATGTATTCCATCAGCCATGTTTTTGCCCATATATCAGCTTGTCTCTTTTCAATCACATTGCACTCTCTTCACTGTGTACTTTCCCAGTTAATTTTGTATTATCAGCAAAATTGCATGCAGTACTACTCACCCAATCCCTTACTTTATGTCATAATTTAGATTGTAAAAGGCTGAGGTCTAAGAATTGATCGTCGTGGTACTCCACTAGTTACCAACTGCTAATCCTCAATCCATATTCATATTCCATCACAATCCATTGAGTTCAAGTTGATGTAATAAGCATATTACCACATGCTTTTTGAAAATCCAAATATTTTCAATTCACTGGTAAAAGGAAAGCCATTTGAGAACAACATGAGGAGGAATTTCTTCATTCAGAAGGTGGTAAATCTGTTAAATTATTCACCCCAGAGACCATCTCGATCTTTATGTTTTTAACAATTTTTTATTTTTTGTCAGAAGGAAAATTAGGCCAACTGATTTTTAAGTGCCCAATATTTGCTGCATTCAGCCAATCCAATGCATCAAGATACAAACGATTGCACTTCATAAACTAAGGTGACATTTCGACACAGGAGTAAGCATTGTCATTTTTAAATTGAGGCCCAATCCCATATTGAAAGATGATTTTGGAGGTTTTCTGGCTGTCTAATTGTGCATCACTCAATAATTCAAGTTAAAACAGAATAGTTTTTCATTTGAAATGCTGCAGAATGCTTAGAAAAATTATGTACAGTATGTCATTAATCAACCTGCATTTTTAACTGACACGGAATGTGGCCAGGTAAGATGCTCCTTACTGAGCCTCTGCTAATTTCTGTTTACTCAGCTCCTTAAGACTGGTATTATAAGTTAACTTTAATTATTGTTGTATTCCATGTCTTCCAGAAGTCCATCACTCACAACCCTTGCTGTGCTTAATCCTATTGATCTCTTACCCAGGCATTTATTATCATTGGCTTTCTATCCTCATACATCAATTATAAGATCTTCATGCTTATTTACAAATCATCCCATGACTTGTTATGGAGCAACTTGATGCCTTACAATGTAAAAATGCAACACAAATAGAAGTTGGTATTGTCTTTGTTCCTGCCTTTTACAGAAGATAATGATTAGTACTTACCTAGAATTACTCTCTGCATTGGATCTTTTTCAAACATGTGATACCTTGAGTGAGCAGGCCAGATATCTAACAAGTCAGATGGCAGGGTAGTGAGCTTGTTACTAGATATATCTAAATTGGTTATATTTCTAAGATATCGAGCCGCATTAGCAGAAATAGTTGACAGCCTGTTATTGTGCAAGTCAAGAATTCGAAGATTTGGCATTTCCTGCAGTGACTCCCAAGGAAAGGTAGACAGCATGTTTCCATCAAGGCGCAATTCATGGAGTTCTTTTAAATTATAAAAGCTTTGCGGGTCTATGGTATTGATGGCATTATATGTCAACCAGAGATATCTTAAGTCCACAAGGTAATAAAATGCTTCACGTGGAAGTTGTTGGACAACAGTTTTTTCAACACGAAATTTAACTGTATCCATTGGAATATTGACAGGGATCTCAGACATATCTGGGTCATCACATAATACAGACCTGAAAAAAAAAGGAAAATGTTCAGTTTACTTCGTAGTTTTATTTTCATAGAATGTCCCTCATGTTACTTCACTGACCAGTTAACACCACCATAATCTATAATAGAGAAACAACTTTAATCTGGACATTAGTATAATAAATGCAACTGATAAATGCATAATATATACTACTTCTTTAGATGAGATTCTCCACACTGTAGGGAATCTAATCTAAAAAATTAGTATATTATGCATTTATCAGTTTCTGGATCTGATGCAAGTTCTGATGTGGATCTTTCTGTTTATTAATATCAGAACTGACTTGCTCTGTCTTTGCCTCAATGATAAAATCAATAATCAAAATCTGTTATTTAAATATCCAAATAATTTTGTATTATATTTGTTCTGCTATGAGAACGTTTTTGGATAAAGTCAGCCCTCCTTCACTCATGAATTATAAATTAGGAATTTTGCTGATTTGAGTAAAAGGGAGCTCAACATAGCTCATCAGCCCAAAACACAGTGTAACTTAAGGTTTAGCCATTGTCTTACACTCATAGGGCCTGCATTTCTCTACAAATAAGAAAATAAAGCATTATTTTCTAATTTGAGAGATACTGAAAATAAGCAAAGGGACCAGATTAGGGAAAGAACTGACCAATATTTGCTTAAAGCAAAATTAACAACACACATTATGTATGAACTTTGAACAGTAGCAGTTCAAGAAGGGGCTTCACACTTCTTTCTTGAGCATGGTTAAGAGTAAGCAAGAAATAGTGGACATGGTCTTGGAGAGCAATGCACTCATCCCATGAACAAATTTTAAAAATCTAAAGAAAAAAAAAAGACATGCTCTGTGCCAGCAGTGCTCTTATTTCTCAAAATGGTTCTGAGCAGATTTAAATTATTGATTTTATCATTGAGGCAATCAGTTCTGATGTCAATAAATAGTAGGATCCACAGAACTTATGTCAGATCCAGAAAATTATCCTGGTGGGAAAATTTGTTTGTAAGGAGCTCTATGCAGGAAATGGAGAGTAGTCATATTTCCACTCCACATTCCCTGAGACTGCAGTTGCCATCAGGAAAACAGGGATGTGGAATTAGAACCAAGGCTGAAATTCCAAAAGTGATGTGAAAAGCACAAATCAAGACCTCTGAAACATTTATCCCTTCCAGAGCCCGCAATCCCAACAATGTTTGCTGCACCTATTTTACTAAATGGGAAAATCACTTAGAGCACACATCCATACTTCCAAAGTGCATTTCAGTGGATAACATATTTTATGAAGTTAAGCCTATGTCTTTTCATGCTGCACATTAAACGCTCCACATTATTTATCTTAAAAAATGAAGTCATAGAAAATTTAAATATAAACATATTTGTAATTTATCTGCAGATTCTTTACATCATGATTTATGACAACATCTGAATTCTTTGATCAGAATATATAATCTGAATGTGGGATCTGAATACAGTGCATTATGGGACATTAGAAATATGAAATATAAATGATAACGTTTTAGTATGGATAGTCTAACTTATGAAACATTATGTCCAATATAATTTACAGGTCTGAGAGATATACACATTCCTCATTCAGTCAAATGTTCTTGCTGCAGTGTAGATTGAAATAGTCAAATGCACTTTGTACCTTTTCAACTCAAATTTTAAAATGTACTTCTGTCTTCTTGGCATTATGCTATTCAATACTAAATTCTGCAATGTAGGCCAATCTTAACATATAGTTTATATTCTTAACCACTGTTGCTGAATGGAAACACATTTTATCCTCACACTTGAACAACATCAATAGTATAAACTGTATGGAGATTGCTCAAATGAATTTTAAACAAATGGCTTTTGAGGGTGCATTCTAGCAGTGTTTGAAAAAGTAACTGGATTCAAAACTGAGTACACTCACTTGCTTTTCATAGAGCATTGTTTAGCTGTAGAACTATTATATCCACCTGACTATTTATTTTAATTGACTTACCTGGTTGCAGTGCCATCACTTCTACTGTGGAAAATGCACATGCACTGAGAAGGACAGAAGGAAGATACTTTTGTGAGAATTGTGGCTAGCGAGCAAAAGACAGCAATCAGATGCATTGTTCAAAGTCAACAAAACTAGGCACAAATAAAGCTGAGAGTCCCTATTTCTATATAGCTTTTATTTCAGAACATGGAGGAACCAGTTTGGATATAGAGGATTACATGAGATTAGCTGAGCTTTATAGGTCATGTAACCTTCAGGTATCCCTGGGAAGAGCTTAGTTTTCAGTCAGACGTACTTAGTGAGGTTATTTAATAGGGAAACAAAGAGCTGGTTATATATAGTAGATGCAACATTCTTTTTATACTTTTGTTACTGGGACTTAGTAGCACATCAGATTTAAATTTTGGTTTTAAATGATAGTTAAACTGGAAATTTTGACTGATTGTCCAACAATTTGTGAATTATAGTTTAAGGTGGAACATTGTGAGAAAATCACAAAATTCTGAACTTACATAAAATAAAAAGAGAAATATAGTTACTGTGAATTCATCGATAACTACAGAACAAATGTAGAATGAACGTTTCCCTGAAATAAATGGAAAATGGTTTAGCCCAAGCAGCTGGCTACTAATTATGGTGCGTGACTGAGGAAGATCCACTTTTAAGTCGGTGATTGAACTGATTAAAGTACTCTTTGAATCTGTCTTCTTGGCCTCCATTTCACAGTGAAGCTTACTGAACAATATCAGAGCATATATACAAAACAAATTAAGTAGGAACATGAACTGGATTTCTGATGTAATAGATACATTGTAATACGCAAGTAGGTCAAAATGAGAGTGTATTTTTAAAAAATGAAGACCAAAGGATACAACTCTTCAAAAAAACAAAAACTAACAATAAGAAGAGAATTTCATTGATAATGATGGTTAAATCTTTGAAGTTTCATATAGAGTCATAGCATGGAAACAGACCCTTTGGTCCAACTCGTACTAGATGAATTTTAGAAAAATTGTCATATCTGACAATTATTGCTTTTTTACAAATTAAAATCAAGCCGATGAGATAAATTGTTCCTCCAAACATTCTGTAAAGATTGCTATATAAAACGAGTTTATCGTATTCACCCATTTTCAAAAAGTCCATGGTGTTAAACTACCCATTGCCAGTTTAGCATCCTAAGGCCAGAGATGGTGGATGGGAAATATACTTGTGAAATGAGAAACAATCTTTTAACTTCCACTCTTTGTTTTCTGACTGAAATGTAAATAGAACTGAATATCAGCTATTTATAAACATAAGTCAGTTATTGCCAATATAATTTAAAATGCTCAACACTGCATTTGATGCCTTTTTCAAAGTATGTAAAGTCATCACAGTCAGATGTGACCATCTGATATAAATAAGATTGCTAATAGAACATTGTTTTCCTTTTGGGGGGCAGGGGAGAATGTAAAGCCAGAGGGCATCACTTCAGAACAAGGGGTTACACATTTAAGATAGTGATGAGGAGGAATGTCTACTTTCAGAGGGTATTGAATCTGTGGAATTCTTTACTGCTCTTATGGACCAGACCAAACCCTCTCAAATCCCTCTCAAAACTAGACTCTAACTTTTTATTTTATTTAAAGGCAAGTGTCAGGCGCTGAGTTCCACATTTGATTCAATTGGTCCACCACTAGATTTCAAGCAAAACATACTTTATTCTTACAAAACAGATAAAATACAAACAAAAAAAGAGAATTGGCATAACTTTAACACTATTGAGAAACTTAATAAAATTATTACCTGGTGCTTTTTGAAGTTACACAGAGAGTGGTAGGAGTCTGGAACTTGCTGCCAGGGGTAATGGTGGAGGCAGATACAATAGGGGTGCTTAAGGGGCTTTTACATTAGCACGTGAATAAGTAAGGAAGAAGGGCTATGGACCAACGGCAGGCAGAAGAGATTAGTTTAACTTGGCGTCATACTTGGCACAACCATCGTGGACCAAAGGGTCTGTTCCTGTGCTGTACAGTTCTATGTTCTAACTACTAATCATCAACTGTTCCAATATAGCAGTTTCCCAAAGGAAACTCTTGGCAAAGGCAAATTCAGCAAAACAGCTTCTCCTCACATGCTATCTCTTTTCCAGTTGAGGAGAACAGAACACTGAATGAAACAATCCAGCAGCTGAAAGAGAACTCTAGCTTTTTTTGCTGCAGCAGAGGGAGAGACCTGGATCTTTCAGATTCAACAGATAACTCCAAACCCAAAGGAAAGCAAAACCAAGATCCTGGGTCTGTGTGAGTCTGACTCCGCCCACACATGCTGCTTTGTTTAATTTTAAAACAAAGCACAGTGAGCTCCAAGTTGTTTACTCACAGACATTTCATTACCACTGTGGCAACACCTCTCTGCAAGAGAAAGAGGAGAGAACAAATCTCTCTGAAAGGCACAATATCGTCACAACTGCTAAGCACTGTAGAGACTGGGTCATCAAGTATATGCAAGACTAAAATAGACAGATTTTTAATCATTCAGGAAATCAAGGGCTATGGGGAAAACTAGTAAAGTGGAATTAAGATGATCAGGTCAGCCATGGACTCAATAAGTGTGGAAGCAGACTTGATGGGCTGAATGGCCAACATCTGCTCCTACATCTTGTAGCTACTGAAATAGATTGGCTGAGAGATTGGGTATTCTTTTTGTTATGACAGGTGGTAGGGCTCCAAATGGATGCCTTTGGCATTCACAAACACTTGGGGAGTGAATCATGATCAATGTCATATTGAAGTACATTAGCAAGTACTGGGGAAATGTCTGCTGAAAATCTGCAGAGCAAACATCAGCAATGCTACTTTGAATCTTGAAGCTTCAATAAATAGCCTTGCTTAACCTTGCACAACAGAACACACTTTCAGTAGCAGTTGCACCAGTGCTACTAAAAGGGAGCATCAACTATTTAAAGGTTAGATACTAAATTGATTTATTTTTCTGGTGTTACTAACATTCTCCAAGTGTTTTCTGTGATTGCGTCAGGACATCTCCAAGATGTCGTATGGCTGACACTTCTTTTGCCTCTACCATTTTGAAGGAGATATATAATATTCCACCAGGGGAGTGTCATGATTTGTGATGTGCACAATCCCACAATTGTGGTGATTCAGATCTTGGTTTTTACTATACAGCAAGTGGAAGGGGATGAGGAGCATGTGAAAGCGGAAGAGCACTAAGATAAAGGTGTTAAAGAAGAAGAGGGCAGGAGACAAGTTAGACAGCCATTAACTGTCTGTTATCCTTGAAGAATTCATTCAAATGTGATCCCAGTTCCAAACCCAATTCTAAATCCCCATTCACTTAAAAGTTCTGATCCCTTCCTTTCCCTCTGCCACTGTCCAATAACCAGCAGTTTTGTCACAATAAGACCATAAGACTACAAGACATAGGAGTGGAAGTAAGGCCATTTAGCCCATCTAGTGCACTTCGCCATTTAATCATGGCTGATGGGCATTTCAGCTCCAGTTACCCACATTTTCCCAGTAGCTCTTAATTCCTTGCAAGATCAAGAATTTAACAATCTCTGCCTTGAAGACATTTAACTGCCTCCAATGTGCACCATGGCAATAAATTCCACAGGCCCACCACTCTCTGACTGCAGAAATGTCTCCTCACATTTCTGTTTTAAATTGACTCCCTCTAACTTTAAGGCTGTGTCTCCCCACCTAACTTAAACAACTTCCCAGTTCCCACCCCTTCTAAGCCATACATTATATTGTAAGTTTCTATTAGATCTCCAACCTTCTAAACTCTAATGAATACAATCCCAGGATCTTCAGCCTTTCATCGTATGTTAGGCCTACCATTCTAGGGGTCATCATGTGAATCTCTGCTGGACATACTCCAATGCCAGTATGTCCTTCCTGAAGTGTGGGGCCCAAAATTGGACACAATTATCTAAATGGGGCCTAACTTTATAAAGTCTCAGAAGCACATTGCTGTTTTTATATTCCAACCCTCTTGAGATAAGTGACAACATTATATTCACTTGCTTAATGACGGACTCAACCTGCAAATTAACCTTTAGAGAATCCTGGACTAGAACTCTCAGGTCCCTTTGTACTTTGGTTTTATGAATTTTGTCACTGTTTAGAAAATAGTCCATGCCTGTATTATTTTTTCCAAAGTGCAAGACCTCGCATTTGCTCAGGTCAAATTTCATCTGCCATTACTTGGACCACTCTCCTAAACTGTCTAAATTCTTCTGCAGCCTCCCCACTTTCTCAGTACTACCTAAGGGCAGCACAGTGGCTCAGTGGTTAGCACTGCTGCCTCTCAGCACCAGGGATCCAAGTTTGATTCCAGCCTTGGGCAAGTGTCTGTGTGGAGTTTGCACATTGTCCCCATGCCTGCATGGGTTTCCTCTGGGTACTCCGGTTTCCTCCCACAATCCAAAGATGTGCAGGTCAGGTGAATTAGCCATGCTGAATTGCCCATAGTGTTAGGTGTATTAATTAGGGGTAAATATAGAGGAATGGGTCTGGGTGGGTCGGTGTGGACTTGTTGGGCCAAGGGCCTGTTTCCATACTGTAGGGAATCTACTGCCTGTCCACCTAACTTCATATCATCAACAAAATTCACCAGAATGTCCCCAGTTCCTTCATCCAGATCATTAATATATAAAGTGAACAGATGCGGCCCCAACACTGAACCCTGCGGGACACCATTTGTTATCGGTTGCCATTCTGAAAAAGAACCTTTTATCCCCACTCTCTGCCTTCTGTCAGACAGCAATCCTCAATTCATGCCAGTAGTTCACCTTGCACACATGGGCCTGCACCTTACTCAACAGCCTCCCATGAGGCATCTTATCAAAGGCCTTTTGGACATCTAGATAGATAACATCTACTGGATTTCCTTGGTCTAACCTACTTGTTACCTCTTCAAAGAATTCTAACAGGTTTGTCAGGCATGATCTCCCCATACTAAATCCATGCTGATTTGTTCTAATTCGACCCTGCATGATGGATGCTAGAATTTTACCAACAACCAAGATTAGGCTAATCGGCCTATAATTTTCCATCTTTTGTCTTGATCCTCCTTGAACAAGGAAGTTAAAACAGTGATTTGCCAATCATCTGAGACTTTCACTGACTCCAGTGACGTGATACGGTGGCTCAGTGGTTAGCACTGCTGCCTCATAGCACCAGGGTCCCAGGTTCGATTGCAGCCTTGGGCTTGCACATTAGCATCGTGTTTGTGTGGGTTTCCTCAGTGCTCCCATTTCCTCCCACTGTTCAAAGATGTGCAGGTCAGGTGAATTGGCCATGGGCGGCACAGCGGCGCAGTGATTAGAACTACTGCCTCACAGCATCAGAGACCCGGATTCATTTCCTGCCTCAGATGTGTGGAGTTTGCACATTCTCCCCGTGTCTGTGTGGGTTTCCTTGCTGCTCTGGTTTCCTCCCACAGTCCAAAACTGTGCAGGTTAGGTGAATTGGCCATGCTAAATTGCCCGTAGTGTTAGATGTAGGGGAATGGGTCGGGGTGGGTTGCTCTTCATAGGGTCGGTGTGGACTTGTTGGGCCGAAGTAATCTAATCTAATCTAAATTGTCCATCGTGTGAGGTGCATTAGTAAGGGGGAAATGGGTCATTGTGGACTGGTTAGGCTGTACGGCCTATTTCCATACTTTTTTAGATTAGACTTACAGTGTGGAAACAGGCCCTTCGGCCCAACAAGTCCACACCGACCCGCCGAAGCGCAACCCACCCATACCCCTACATTTACCCCTTACCTAACACTATGGGCAATTTAGCATGGCCAATTCACCTGACCTGCACATCTTTGGACTGTGGGAGGAAACCGGAGCACCCGGAGGAAACCCACGCTGACACGGGGAGAACGTGCAAACTCCACACAGTCAGTCGCCTGAGTGGGGAATTGAACCCGGGTCTCAGGTGCTGTGAGGCAGCAGTGCTAACCACTGTGCCACCGTGCCGCCCAAAAAACAAACTGTAGGGAATCTAATCACTGCTATTTCCCCGGGACCTTTTAGCTTTTCTAGCATTTTCTCTTTTGTAAAGGCTACCAAACTTAACTCTGCCCTAGCCTCTCCTTAATTGTTGGGATATTACTTCTATCTTCCACTGTGAAGACTGACACAAAGTACTTGTTAAGTTCTTTAGTCCTTATCTCCCAGCGTCGCCTTCCTGCATCAATTTGGAATGGCCCAATGTTTACTTTTGCCTCTCATTTGTTTCTTATGTATGGAAAAAAACTTTTACTATCATTTCTAATAATACTGGCTATGAAATATCCTTCATATTTGATCCTCTCTTTCCCCATTTCTCTCTTTGTTATCCTTTGTTTGTTTTTGTAGTCTTCCCAATCTTCTGAATTCCCAGTGCTCTTACCCACTTTATAGGCTCTCTATCATTGAAAGTTTTCCTGATTTCTTTCATTATCCATGGTTGTCTAATTCCATACCCCCTACCACCACCCCCACCCGGATAATCTTTCTTTTTTTTGGGATGAACCTCTGTACTGTGACCTGAATTACACTCAGAAACTCCTGCCATTGTTGTTCTACTGTCTTCCCTGCTAGGCTCTGCTTCCAGTTGATTTTCATCAGTTCCCCTCAAATGCCCCTGTAATTACTTTTATTTAATTATAACAACATTACATCTGATTTTGCCTTCTCTCTTTCAAACTGCAGACTGAACTCTACCATATTATGATTGCTGCCTCCTAAGTGTTTCCATACTTTAAGTTCTTTTATAAAGTCTGGTTCATTACATAGCACCAGAATAGCCAGCTCCCTTGTGGGCTTCATCACAAACTGTTCCAAAAACCATCCAGTAAGCGTTCCATGAATTCCCTTTCTTTGGATCCACCAGCAACATTATTCACCCAGTCCACTTGCATATTGAAGTCCCCCATGATCACTGTGACCTTGCCTTTCTGACATGTCCTATCTATTTCCTGGTACATCTTGCTCCCCTGGTCCTGACCACTCTTAGGAGGTCTGTACATAACTCCCATTATGTTTTTTTTTGCCTTTGTCCACCCACACAGACTCCACATCATCTGACCCTGTGTCATTCTTTCATTCTTAATTACTTTCATTCTTAACTAACAAGGCAACCCCAACCCTCTGCCCACCTCCCTGTCTTTTCAATAAGTTGTAATTCCTTGGATGTTTAACTGCCAGTCCTGAACCCCCTGCAATTATGTCTCTGTGATGCCTACCAGTCATAATCATTCACAATGATCTGTGCTGTTAATTCATCTACTTTGTTACGAATACTATGAACATTCAGGTAGAGCACCTTAATGCCAGTTTTCTTATCCTCATGATTTCCAGCATTACTAACAATATGTCCTAAGTTATCCTTTGTTTTTGCTTCATTCCTAGTCTACCTCGAACTTAATCCCTGCACACATGCTAACCTGCTGCTTATCTTTCTACCTGACTCCATACTCCCTGTCCCTTTCCCTTTCCCTTCCTCCGACTCACAAGTTTAAAGTCCAAGAAACAACCCTGTTTATCCTTTTCGCCAGAACACTGATTCCAGATTGGTTCAGGTGTGGACCGTCCCATCAGTAAAGATCACCACGCCCCCAACCCCGCTTCCAAAACTGATGCCAATGACCCATGAAATGGAATCTCTCTTTCCTACATCAATCTCTTAGTCACATGTTTACTTCCCTAATTTTCTTATCCCTATGCCAATTAGCATGTGGCTCAAGCAGTAATCCAGAGATTATGACCCTCAAGAACCTGTTCTTCAATTTCCTTCCTATTGCTTGATAATCCCTAAACAGGTCGTCCTTCCTAGCCTTGCCTAAGTGGACCACAACAACTGGATCTTCTCCCTCCCGCTCCAATATCCTTTCAAGTTGGTCAGAGATATCCTGCATCCTGCATCCTGCATCCTGCCACTGGGCAAGCAACACATCATGCGACACTTCGGATCTGGCTCGCAAAGGATACATTTGTTCCCCCTAATTATAGAATCCCCTACGACAACTACTTGTCTTTTTGCTCCCTGCTCTTGAATGGCCTTCTGCACCATGATGCCACGGTCAGCTGGCTCATCCTGTCCATAGTCCTTTTCCTCATATATCCAGGGAGAAAAATCTCATACCTGTTGGACAAGGTCAAGAGCTGAGGCTCCTCCACTCCTGAACTCAGAACCCCTCTACCTGCCTCACTTACAGTCACACTCTGTTGTCCCTGATCACTAACTGAATTTGAATTACTTAATCTACTGAGTGTGACTGCCTCCTGAAACAAAGTGTCCAGGTAACTCTCCACATCCCGGATGTGCTGCAGTGTTTGAAGCTCAAATTCCAGATCTGGAGTTCTTCCAGCAATCAACACTTGCTGCAGATGTGGTCACTGTCATTCACAATGAGATCAGCCTGCTACCACATCATATAGCTACAGCATATCACCTGTCCAGCTATCTCTACTTATTTAATTAATTTATACAAATTTATGAATCAAATAATTTCTAGTACTTCTCTATGGTCTTATTCAACTAACCAACTCGGTTAATCAATTACATGATACTAAAGAAGTATCATTTGAAATGCCTTACCTTAACAACACACAAGAATTTGTTTTTTGGTGGGAGGAGGAAGGCAGGTGGGAGATACTGGTGGGGGATATATGTGAAGAGTCTCGGGATTCAGCTGCTGCCCAAATATATACCCGGCAGCCCTTTGCTCCTCGTTGTGTCCTCTCCCTCAGCTATTCCTTTAAAAACGGTTCTCATGCTCTTCCTTCCCAGTAGTCCTTGGTTCACTCCGCCCTGTCTCCTCACCACTCAGTAAAAATGGATGCCCAACTCCCGAGGTAAGTCCCTTTTTAAGTGGGAAAAATTACCCTTCCCGGCAGCCCTCAGTTCTCTCTGACCTCTATCCTTGCAACTCTGTAAAACTGGAGACCCAAGGTAAATCTCTTTTTAAGTGGGAAAACTTACTGACAATGCAAAAGCAAAAGTGAACCAAAAAAAGCCAAACAAAACTCATGATATAATTATGCCATATTGCATACTAAAGTCAACTAATCACGCTTGTGTATTTACATAGAACATGTCATCTGTGAGTCCTGCCTATCCTAGTGGTCGTACTTAATGAACCTCAGAGGCCACAGCATGACTGGTGAGAGGCTGCTGACTTTCAATGAGGGAGACTGCAGATGGCTTTGGAAGATGACCTTGAAAGGTTTAGGCCCAAAAGGCCTGGCTTTGGTCAAAACCAATGTGGCAGCAACAATGTCATCTTCTTGAGAGAGAATGTTCCATGCTCCACCATTCAATGTCTTCATAGTTGTTCTGATAATCCTCAACTCCACTTTCCTGCCTTATCCTGCTTCTCTTACTGATTACAAATCTATCTCAGTCTCGAATATACTTTATGACCCAGCTTCTGCAGTAAAGTATTCCAAAGATTCACCACTCTTTGAGAGAAAGACAAGGTTTTATTGCAACAGAAGAGTAGAAGGGGCAGGTAGAATAAAGGAGAAGATCTTTATGTGATACAGTGGAGGCTGGGAGAGATTCAATAGCAAGGTATCTCATGATGCATGCTTCATGTCAATGAAAGATGCTTTAGGGATGTCCTGAAAGCATTCCTGAACAGGCAAAACATGGGAGTCCTTAACTTGGTACCGGCCAAAATTAAGATGTTTTATTTGGGAAAGTGCCAAACACATCAAGGAAACAGGCAGAGATTAATCCAGATGCTGGGATTAGCATGCAAACCTCTAAGCATCTTCTCTGTCCAGCCCTTCAAACACTACCTGCCAACATTGGCAGAATCTGCAGGTTATGCATTGGACTATCAGCCATCTTATCAAAACACACCAAACTAGACTGGGAGTAAGAGAGCTGAAAATGTGTTGCTGGAAAAGCGCAGCAGGTCAGGCAGCATCCAAGGAATAGGAAATTCGACGTTTCGGGCATAAGCCCTTCATCAGGAATGAGGAAAGTTGTCCAGCAGGCTAAGATAAAAGGTAGGGAGGAGGGACTTGGGGGAGGGGCAATGGAGATGTGATAGGTGGAAGGAGGTCAAGGTGAGGGTGATAGGCCGGAGTGGGGTGGGGGCAGGGAGGTCAGGAAGAAGATTGCAGGTTAGGAAGGCGGTGCTGAGTTCGAGGGATTCGACTGAGACAAGGTGGGGGGAGGGGAAATGAGAAAACTGGAGAAATCTGAGTTCATCCCTTGTGGTTGGAGGGTTCCCAGGCGGAAGGTGAGGCGCTCTTCCTCCAACCGTCGTGTTGTTATGGTCTGGCGATGGAGGAGTCCAAGGACCTGCATGTCCTTGGTGGAGTGGGAGGGGGAGTTAACGAGTTGAGCCATGGGGTGGTTGGGTTGGTTGGTCTGGGTGTCCCAGAGGTGTTCTCTGAAACGTTCCGCAAGTAGGCGGTCTGTCTCCCCAATAAAGAGGAGGCCACATCGGCTGCAGCGGATGCAGTAGATGATGTGTGTGGAGGTGCAGGTGAATTAGTGGCGGATATGGAAGGATCCCTTGGGGCCTTGGAGAGAAGTAAGGGAGGAGGTGTGAGCGCAAGTTTTGCATTTCTTGCGGTTGCAGGGGAAGGTGCCGGGAGTGGAGGTTGGGTTGGTGGGGGGTGTGGACCTGACGAGGGAGTCACGGAGGGAGTGGTCTTTTCGGAACGCTGATAGGGGAGAGGAGGGACATATATCCCTGGTGGTGGGGTCCGTTTGGAGGTGGATGATACGCTGTATATAGAGATTGGTGGGGTGGTAGGTGAGAACCAGTGGGGTTCTGTCCTGGTGGCGGTTGGAGGGGCGGGGATCAAGGGCGGAGGAGCGGGAAGTGGAAGAGATGCTCTGGAGGGCATCGTCGATCACGTCTTGGGGGAATCTGCGGTCCTTGAAGAAGGAGGCCATCTGCGCCGTATGGTATTGGAACTGGTCCTCTGGGAGTAAGCCAGCCTTGAGGCAATGACAGTACCAAATGTTGATCCCCTTGTTTCAAAAACATTGATGGAGTTTAATGATAAGCAACACTATGAAGTGGCAGCATGGAGATTATTTAAAAAAAATTAAAAGAACATTTGCCACCAAATTATATACAGGAAATATGTAGTTCTGAATTATTTTGCATATGCCACATAACAGGTGAATAAAACTGTCTGCTGCCCAGGTTTCAAGTATACATACCTTTCACAAATCACTGTTGCTTGTGGAGTCAGTAAATAGCAGCCATGAGAAGATTGATGGTGAGCTCCAAGGTGATTGGAGGAATGACATAAATTATCAAGTAACTGGTAGCAGTTCACAACTCATAGTACATTCTTCTCTTGTCACAAACTACTAGCACTGTTTCCTAAAGAAGGGCTTATGCCCAAAATGTCGATTTTCCTGCTCCTTTGATGCTGCCTGACCTGCTGCTCTTTTCCAGCAACACATTTTTAAGCTCTGATCTCCAGCATCTGCAGTCCTCACTTTCTCCTACTAGCACTATGGCCTCAAAGCTTGGACATTGTTGTCTCAGCACAATCAATGTATCAGGAACCCTCATCCTGAAACTGACAAGTTACTGGATGTTTTACACACTAATAAGGTGTATTCTTAACATGTTGTCTCTCTGACAAGCCCCTGGCTATTGAAATTGAATGGTCATGTCCAAACCAGGCCTACTGTCTCAAATGATAAATAAACAGAAAATTGGACAGCTAAGCAGTTGGGTTGATGTTTCTCCCACTTTTAGAATAACTTCAACAAGTAAAAATCTCACTTCAACAATTTTATTTGAGGAACAACCGCAATGTTTTGGAGAAGTTCCAAATTTGCACTATTCTTTATGAAAAATGGATTCCTATTTTCATATTCTAAAGGGCCTAGCACAAGTTTTAAGATATTATCCTCTGATCAAGGTTACCTGATTAGATTAGATTCCCTACAGTGCGGAAACAGGCCCTTCAGCCCAACCAGAAGAGTAACCCACCCAGACACATTTCCCTTTGACTAATGTACCTAGCACTATGGACAATTTAGCATTGTCAATTCATCTAACCTGCACATCTTTGGACTGTGGGAGGAAACTGGAGCACCTGGAGGAAACCCACACAGACACTGGGAGAATGTGCAAGCTCCACACAGACAGTCGCTCGAGGCTGGAATCAAACCTGGGACCCTGATGCTGTGAGGCAGCAGTGCTGAGCCACCGTTTCTATACATCTCTCCTTGAATTCTCAAATACTTCAAATATGAAATTTAATCTTAATTATGCGTTGCCTTCATTGCTTTCCAGAACAGAATAGCCATTATTGTCACATGTATGCAATGCATATAGTGAAAAATTATATATGTTGCCAAGTGACGCGCTGACCTAGATGCAAAAGTACCTCGGCACAGGTTAAAAGATTTGTTACATAAATAAAATGCCCAGCATTACAGAAAAGAGTTCAGTACAGCAGACCATGCTGGTACTTAGCTTCTAGTCTGCTCCAAGCCCTGGCTCCACATCACCGCTGCTAGGACGCCACTGTGAGGGGCTGCACTGCTAGACCAGGAGGATGCCACACAATGCCAGGATGCCGCTGGTCCAGGCCAGGAGACTGCTACAAGAAGGCACTGCACCTGACCGGGCTGTATTGCCAGAGACAGGGAATCATTGTTCACTGGACGCCAGGGATCGTCACTCCTTGCTGGAGGTTGCTGAAGGCCAGGAGTCATTATCAAAGTCCAGGAGTTGAAGGGAAGAAAAGAAGAAAGGGAAGAAGAAGAAGAAAAAATACACCAGGACGAAGAAAAATAGAAGATTAGATTAGATTCCCCACAGTACAGAAACAGGCCATTTGGCCCAACAAGTCCACACTGACCCTCCGAAGAGTAATCCACCCAGACCCATTTCTCTCTGACTAATGCATCTAACGCTGTGAGCAATTTATCTGACCTGCACACATGGCCAATTCATCTGACCTGCACACCTTTGGATTGTGGGAGGAAACCAGAACACCCAGAGAAAATCCACGTAGCCACAGGGAGAATGGGCAAACTCCACACAGTTAGTCACCTGAGGCTGGAATCAAACCTGGTTCCCTGGCGCTTGAAACAGCAGTACTAACCACTGAGCCACTGTGCTGCCTTAAGAAGAGAAAGAAGAAAAGTAGAAAAGTGGGCAGACTAGATGAGCTCTGGCTGCAGCACTCTATTCTGCCATCATCTTGTAACTAAAAAGTGTGGACTCATGCTCTATCTCCACATATGTACAGGCTAATGTTTACAACTGAGTGCTTGGGTCACTAGCATCGTGAATTGGATTCACACACAGAGAGCAGGTACTTCCCTTTCCCTGGATGTAGAAAGATTGAAACCATGGAAAAGATGGCTCTGTGGGAGTAATTGTCATCTACAGATGTAAAGTTAGATTCCCTTGAGGGAAAGCAATAAAAATGTATTGAAGTGGCTTAAAACCAGGCAAAGATGGAAAGGGAATAAAAAGTGAGTACTCAACTTGCAAACCAATTAATTCTGCAATCCATGAGATACTACTGAAAGGAACAAGGGCCAGAAAAATAATTTATTCTCGAATAATTCTGTCAAAACTAAATTCTGATTATCCTGATCTTATAAAATATTAAAATTCTTCTAACTTCCTTCTTCTGTTGACTTTTTCTTCATTTTTTTTCTAAATATGGTCTTTAGTAGCCTTGAATAAATTCTGTGGACTTTCTGAAACTGGTTGAATTAATTAAATATAATTATGTTGTTTGTGTCAGAAAAGTTGTATAATTTATTTAAGGATACAAATGGGCATATTTAGAAAAGGATTGAAGGAACAGTCAACAGAGGAAGAAAGTGAAAAGAATTTTGCAATATTTTGAAATATTTTGTAAATTAGAATAGCCAGAATTTAATTTTGGGAGGAACATTTATTAAGGCCACAATTATAGAATATCATTTTAAAACTTTTGTAAGAGAATATGTTTTAGGTCTCAAAAGGGAGAAGAGCAAGCATTTTAGCCAAGAAGAATTGGGGAAACATTCTTCTTGGCTGTAGAAAGTGGGAAATCCCCAGAAAGTAGGAAACAATGTTTCCTCCTGTGCATCTGCACAGCCATTGGGAGGATCTTAGAAATCACCCCTGCAGTTTGAAGTTCTATACTGCAGCAGGAAAAATTAAACAGAACCTAGATAGTTTAAATAAAATTGGAGAATACTCTATAAGCAGTGCAGAGATACAACATTAGCAGTTAGCAGAATTTGAAAGTTGAAAAAAGTAATACAATACAGTATTGCTTGCTATCTCATGAGAAGGTTTTATTGAAAATATAAAACAACTTCAAAACAACAAAATTTAAACAGCATTCAGTTCATACAAGCCTGAAGCCAGCTGGTTATAAACAAAATTGAGTTACAACAGATTTAAGACAGTTTTAAGGTAATTCAAGTAAATAATCAGCTTAAGAAGAAATGGATGGAAAAATCACTTCTAAAAAACTTAATATGACAATTGGACAAAATAGAACACAGGATTAGACATCTTAGAGAAAATAATTCTTAACACTTCTAATTTAGAATTGCTTCAATATTAAATACTAAGTCTGAAGCTGAAAATGTTAAAACATTATTATATTCAATAGGTCAAATACCAGATACTAAGAGTCAGTGTCAAGGCTATGGAACAGTAGAACCTCACAGACATAGACAATGCTCACTCATGACAAAAGAATACTACATTTGTATGCCATTCCTGCAGGGAAAAAAAGGATCTAACTGATTTGATTTTCACAGAGTTTATTTATGCCAGTGGACATCTTGTTGCTTTTAAACTTGAAAATGCAGCATGTGTCCCTGAAGCTGAAGGAATGGAGGCTAAAGCCTATTGACCTAAAGCTATTGCTGATATAAACGTTCTAATTCTGCTTTATGAGGTTCACCCACCAATCCCAATAGTGCAGGGGAAGCTAAAAAAAACTGTGGACATGTTCTCTATAGTGATTGTCCGCAGCTCGAGAATGAGTGATGAAGCATTTGTTGGTTGGGCCACAGCAATCAAATAGCCATTAATCTGAAACAACTCAATCAAATTGCTCAGGATCAAGAGAAAGACCAAGAATCTGTTGCCATTCATCAGGACTGATTGAAGACTGGTCAGATCAAAGGCCCAGTTGAGTGGCCATGAAGACAAATTTTAAACATCAGTAGCAATTCATAAATAAAGACAGCTTGCTGGTACTTGACGAATCATTTCTCATTTAAGCCTCAAAAGATCCTGGATAAAGTTTACCAGGGACATTTGAGCTTTACCACATGTACAGTCAGGGTTAGATGTGGTCAAGGATTTCAAAGACAGTTGAGGACTTCATAGCTGACGGTGAAACCTGCCTAGACACAGGACAGAGCAGCAACAGCCACTGACCTCCATTACTTTTCCCAACAAAACATAAGAATGACTAGGAAACGACCACTTGTCTGACAAGTGGTCTTGCCTCAATATTGTTACTTATTTTTCCCAGTGGGTAGGGACAATAAAGTCATGAACTATCCACTGATGCAGTTGTCAGGGTCTTGCACAAGGTGTTTGCTACACATGGCAACCTAGCTACAGTTATGTCAGGCAATAGACCTGTTTGCCAACAGATATTTATCGGCCAGTTTGCAGCCACTTCTGGATTTTAAGCTATAATCCATTCACTGGCATATCAATACCTGAATGGAGAAGTTAAGCATGCGGTCCTGACAATCAAATCTCCTTTGAAGAAAAGCGCTGTCTTTAATACAGCCTTGTTAACTTACTGGTCCATCCCACTACACTGTGGTTTATCATTATCAGAACTACTAATGGGGAGGAAACTGAAGACTTAACTTCCTGTCCTATCAGAGTGGTTTACCCCATAGTTGAGTCCCACAGCTTGGACTATAAATATATTTGTAGTAAAAGGTAAGTTTTATGATGAGCAGCAGACCCCTCATTATATTAAAAGTCACCAGCCAAATGGCTGCCACACATTGGCCTAGGACAACAGGGTGAAGAAAGAATGGTACAGTTGTCAAATGGGAGAGAAAAACAGCAACAAACTAAACAGTCCATACAGCTGAAGAAGGTTATTGCAGAACAATAATTCAGTAGAACTTGATTGGAATGAACTCAAAGACGAACACCAGAAAACTAGTGGGTTGTTACCAAACACAGTCAAAACCAACAGCCATAAAGCCAAAGACTTATTAATCCTCCAAGTTTGAAATAAAATCACATTCTCCACTGTCTAAATTTGTGGAATCAGAGACCTAGGTGGAGAAAGACAACGCAGTTGTACATGAAAAAGGTAGATATATACGTGGACATATAAATGCTCATGAAAATGATGTAGTTTGGGGAGGTATTCAAAAAAGATAATGGTTCTTTGGAAATTCATGGAGATGGTGCATTACTTTCCACCCAATTGATGATATCACGCAGTTTTTCTGCAGAGAAACAGTTAGTTTTGGCTAGGGCTCTAACAGAGACTAGAAAGGTGTACTTAACTCCTGATTGTTGTAACTATCTCTAATTAGTCAATGTTCATTGTACCGATTGCCATAATGCAATACGTGATACTTAGTTACATAATACATTGTCATTTCTTATTAAGACTCTCCAGTAGTCTATCTTCTATCAATAGTAAGTAAACTGGCACTTAGATTCAGCATCTCAAAAGTATTGGTGGATTTCTACCTCAACCATCAGCTGCCAGTGGTTGATAACTAAAGCCCAATGTTGTTGTGAATGTTATCTACCTGGATTCAAAATCATATGTACTACTGAATCATAAAATAATTGATAGACTATTAAAGCGACTTAAGGCTGGGACTGAATTTGAAATGGTTACATAATTGCTGTGGGTGAGCTGGTGTCAGCAGGAAGCTTGGAGTATGAATGGGGAATGTTGAAATCATCTTAGAGATACTGAGAAACATTCACTGCTTCCTCTGGTTTAACAATTAAAAAAATGAAGTAAAAATATCTGGTTAGGCTCAGCTCTTTTTTCCAATAGTGACCTGAAAGAAAAGCCACATTTGATTTCCCACTCATGCTGTTAAAATAGCAAACCACATCTAAAGGATGGCAGGGTTAACATTGTTCCTTTCAGTTTTGGTCACTGGTAAATGAAAATAATTATGTGAGCTCTACGAAGCCAGTTGTTATGGGAGGAGTGTGTCATGTAACATGATTTGCTATGATGGAATTTTCCTCTCTTTTGAAAAAGCATAGTAAGGCAATTGATAAAAGACTTCAGCATTTTTGGGAGAAATTGGATCAAGGGAATATCTTTGACTAGATGCAGGATTCAGAAAACAGATTAAAGTCAAGTCAAAAAATGAAGACATTGAGAAAACATTTTCCAGTTGGAAAATGAAATAAAAATGCATTAAAATAATAAGTAGATTACAATACAGCCAATTTAAATGAAAGAGTTTAATTCTGTTAAAGGTGCCTGAGAGGTGGTCATAGGCAGAGTGTGACTGATGGTTAAATCCTGTTGAGTCTGGCAGCATACCATTGCAATTATAGCCCTCCGAAACCTGAAATGAAGGAAAAAAAAATTTGGGAAAGAAATTTGCAAAAAGAATGCTCATTCTCTGAGGGAATAAACACTTACTTTTTATTTGCAATGATATAAATGCAAGGATTATAGAAAGTGGAAGACTTGGCAAAAAGTGGAGCTACAATTGCCATTGCAGGTGGAATGAATTTTGGGTCACCAAAAGAAGACCATAAGCACACAATGGAGTAAGGAGACCAAGCCACTAGGAACATCGCAATCATCACGACAGACATCTATGAAAAAATGAAAAACAAATGATATTTCTTTTAGTCATAGCAATCATTATGCTTGTGCCCATTGTGATGCATCATTAAACATAGCTTAGAGTCTAGGAGCCTTTTAAATGTTTTAATTGTACCAGCCTCCACCACTTCCTCTGCTCATTCCACACGTGCATCACCCTTGCATGAAAAAGTTGTCCCTTAGGTTCCTTCTCACCTTACCCCTCTCACCGTAAATCTATGCTCTCTAGTTTTGGACTCCACCACCCTGGATGAAAGATCTTGCCTATTTACACTATCTAGGCTCCTCATGATTTTATAAATGTCAATAAGGTCATCCCTCAGCTTCTGAAGCTCAGGGAAAATGACTCTAGGCTATTGAACCTCTTCCTATAGCTCAAACTCTCCAATCCTGGCAACATCTTTGTAAATCTTTCAAGTTTAACACCATCATCCCTCAGGCAGGAGGAAAGAGATATTGGCATAGAGAGTTGAGGATGGGATTTTTAAGTTTGGGGGTTATAGTAGTTTCAAAGGTAGCTTAAGAATCCTGGAAAAAAAAACAGACTTAAATCTCCATTAGTTTTAACTACTGTGCATTTTGTTGTCTCCAGAGACATTGCAAGTTAATTTGGAAGGAAAAAAGGTCTTACTTTTGTTACATCAAGTTGATCTGACCAATCCAAGGTTAAATTTTCTAGAACATCGTGGTGCATAAACCTTTTCACAGTTTTTGATACATTGTAATAGCAGAAGACCATGATCGACAGTGGTACCACAAAATTAACTGCAATGACTGTTATTGTATAAGAAACAAACAACCTGCAAACAAAGACATGCAGTGAATCAGACCAATTCTCAATGCTTGGTTGAAGGTGCAACTTCTCTAGGTAGACATTTAAGTTTCACTTTGTAAGCTAACTATGTAACTCCTTTTCTGCAGATTGGTGTATAAATCCACAGGTCTGAATTCAACTATTTCTGAAATTTAAGGACAATGCAGAAACTGAAAATCAATATCAAACATGTTCTCATATCTGTGATAGAAATTCAAACTGAAGATCTTGGTAAGAAGATCAAGAACAGGAAAACAGAAAGGAATGCTGAATATGCGGATGCATGATTTACATGTATAGCAACAAAACGGGCACTCAACATAAGAGGAGGTGACAGACAGAGGAAGTGGAGGCCCCACTATTCCAGTATATTCAATGTCATTTTACATACTTAACATTTTATCTACACACTCAAAAGCAGTGCTATCAGCTCATTTAATTATAAATTTTATTCTAAAAGTAATTCTATCAGTAACTAAATAGATCACATGTTTGGTGAGATAACACCAGTTATCAATGGTGAGTTAACAATGCTTCCACTTGTTAGTGAATCAGACTGTAACTTCTGAAATACTCAACAGTCTTCACACAGAAATCTGGAAGTTGCTGTCCATGATTTTCCTTCAAAAGTTGCACTCACAGCACAAGAGTGTGGATTTGCCATACTTACTCTCTTTATCTTTTGTAATCAGCAGAAATATATCTGAGTATATATCATGTATCAAAGGTGAGAGGGAAGGAAATGGGATGAGGAAAACTATATCATTTCATTTTTAATTGTCAAAGAAAATTTAAATCAAAAACCCCACAGTGATATTGCCCATTACATATTGCATTTATGACTTTTGATTTTCAATTTCTGAACTTGAGAATTTATTTTAGGATTTAAAAAAGTGAAACAATTAACAAGAAGTTTAATTCTGATTTGTAACTTCAAAGTTGTAATTGAACAAATGTAAAGAAAACATACAGAAGAAAACTTACGAGTCATTGTTCCTCCAATTGATGGTGCATGTAGCTCCTGTTGGATCTGGGGCATAACTCGCCCAACCCATTATTGGCATCAGAGCCCAGAAGAGGCCATTCACCCAGGCAACAGTGATCATAGTTGTATAGGTAACATAGGTCATCTTTCTTCCTGTTGGAGATATTTATTGATTAATGGACCACTTTAGTTGACTGCACACCTACATATAGCTCAACTCTCTGCAAAACAATGAGCATTATAAAATGATCTAAATTTAAGTTTATCTGAATTGCAAAATTGTGCTACAAGTCAAGTCATTTGAATTTACTTTTACTTTGAATAATACAAATCTGCTAAACATTTTCTCTCTGTTAATTGTAGCAAAAATGTCAACATAGTTAATGAAGTATTTGATTTTAAGACACCGAGTACATAAAGGAAATCCTTGCCTAAAGTGGCTTAGGTACCTTTTCACTCAAGAGAAGTAAAGGTTGCATTACATATGTTTTTTGCGAATGTTTTTCTTCAGAAGACAGTAGAAATGGTTGTTAGGAGTATAAGTTTGTATGAAGTAAAACAAAAATATATTATGCAGAAAGGAAACTACCACTGTATTACTAGATGACTGCATGCCCATCACAGAATATGGGATCAAAGTATGCACTATTAATAAACTACAATAAGAAAAAGCATTGAAGAAATTATTTGTTCATGATTTTCTGATTTACCATAATTACACTTTTATTATTCTGAAAAATACAATGAATTATAAAACACAATTTAAAAGGAAGTTATGTATTAAAAACATCCAAAGTTCTTATCAGGAGTGTTATGATGCAGAATAGGACACCAACTTACATAGAACATAGAACATAGAAAAATACAGTGCAGTACAGGCCCTTCGGCCCTCAATGTTGCGCCGACCGAATCCTACCTAACCTACACTAGCCCAATAACTTCCAAATGCCTAGCCAATGCCCGCTTAAATGACCATAAAGAGGGAGAGTTCACCACTGCTACTAGCAGGGCATTCCATGAACTCACAACCTGCTGTGTAAAGAATCTACCCCTAACATCTGTCCTATACCTTCCACCCCTTAATTTAAAGCTGTGTCCCCTTGTAACAGCTGACTCCATTAGCGGCAAAAGGTTCTCAGTGTCTACCCTATCTAAACCCCTAATCATCTTGTACACCTCTATCAAATCTCCCCTAAACCTTCTTTTCTCCAATGAGAACAGCCCCAAGTGCCTCAGTCTTTCCTCATACGATTTTCCTACCATACCAGGCAACATCCTGGTAAACCTCCTCTGCACTCGTTCCAATGCCTCCACATCCTTCCTATAGTATGGCGACCAAAACTGCACACAATACTCCAGATGAGGCCGCACCAGAGTCTTATACAACTGCAACATGACCTCAGGACTCCGGAACTCAATTCCTCTGCCAATAAAGCCCAGTACACCATATGCCTTCCTCACAGCACTATTTACCTGGGTGGCAACTTGCAGAGATCTGTGTACATGGACACCAAGATCCCTCTGCTCATCCACACTACCAAGTAGCCTACCATTAGCCCAGTAATCCATCTTCTTGTTACTCCTACCAAAGTGAATGACTTCACACTTAGCTACATTGAATTCCATTTGCCACCTTTCTGCCCAGCTTTGCAACTTGTCTATATCCCACTGTAACCTGCCACATCCTTCCTCACTATCCACAACTCCACCGACTTTTGTGTCATCCGCAAACTTACTCACCCAGCTTTCAAGCCCCTCTTCTAGATCATTTATAAAGATAACAAAAAGCAATGGTCCCAAAACAGATCCTTGAGGTACACCGCTAGTAACTGCGCCTCACAGGTGCCTCACAGCGCCTGTAGACCCGGGTTCAATTCCCGACTCAAGCGACTGACTGTGTGGAGTTTGCACGTTCTCCCCGTGTCTGCGTGGGTTTCCTCCGGGTGCTCCGGTTTCCTCCCACAGTCACAAAGATGTGCGGGTCAGGTGAATTGGTCAAGCTAAATTGCCCGTAGTGTTAGGTAAGGGGTAAATGTAGGGGTATGGGTGGGTTGCGCTTCGGCGGGTCGGTGTGGGCTTGTTGGGCCAAAGGGCCTGTTTCCACACTGTAAGTCTAATAAAATAAGTCTACTAACTGCACTCCAAGATGAACCTATACCATCAACTACTACCCTCTGTCTCCTTCCAGCCAGCCAATTTCTAATCCAAACCTCTAATGCACCCTCAATGCCATACCTCCGTAGTTTTTGCATTAGCCTACCATGGGGTACCTTATCGAACGCCTTACTAAAATCCATATACACAACATCTACTGCTTTACCCTCGTCCACCTCCTTAGTCACCTGCTCAAAGAACTCAATAAGGTTTGTGAGGCACGACCTGCCCTTCACAAAACCATGCTGACTATCCTTGATCACGTTATTCCTATCCAGATGTTCATAAATCTTATCCCTTACAATTCTCTCTAAGACTTTGCCCACCACAGAAGTCAGACTCACTGGCCTATAGTTAATCGGGCTATCCCTACTCCCCTTCTTGAACAAGGGGACCACATTCGCCATCCTCCAGTCTTCTGGTACTATTCCCGTTGACAATGACAACATAAAAATCCAGGCCAATGGCTCTGCTATCTCCTCCCTAGCTTCCCAGAGGATCCTAGGATAAATGCCATCAGGCCCAGGAGACTTATCTATTTTCATCCTTTCCAGTATTCCCAAAACCTCTTCCCTACATACTTCAATGCCATCCATTCTAATCACTTGTGACTCAATATTCACACCAGCAACAGTGTCCTGTTCCTGAGTGAATACTGATGAAAAGTATTGATTTAGTGTCTCTCCAATCTCCTCCGCCTCCACGCACAACTTCCCACTACTATCCTTGACTGGACCGATACCTACCCTAGTCATCCTTTTATTCCTGACATACCTATAGAAAGCCTTTGGATTTTCCCTAATCCTACCAGCTAAGGACTTTTCATGTCCCCTTCTCGCTGCTCTTAGCTCTCTCTTTAGATCCTTCCTGGCTACCTTATAACTCTCAATCGCCCCAACTGAACCTTCACACCTCATCTTTACATAAGCCGCCTTCTTCCCTTTCACAAGGGATTCCAATTCCTTATTAAACCACGGCTCCCTCACAAGACCCTTAACTCCATGCCTGACTGGTACATACTTATCAAGGACACTCAGTAGCTGTTCCTTGAACAATCTCCACATATCATTAGTATTCTTCTCTTGAAGCCTGCTTTTCCAATCCACACATCCTAAGTCATGCCTCACCGCATCATAATTTCCCTGCCCCCAGCTATAACTCTTGCCCTGCAGTGCACACTTATCCCTCTCCATCACTAAAGTAAAAGTCACCGAGTTGTGGTCACTGTCCCCGAAGTGCTCACCTACCTCCAAGTCTAACACCTGGCCTGGTTCATTACCTAGAACCAAATCCAGTATAGCCTCACCTCTTGTTGGCCTGTCTACATATTGTGTCAGGAAACCCTCCTGCACACATTGGACAAACACCAACCCATCTAACGACCTCGAGCTATAGCTTTCCCAGTCAATATCTGGGAAGTTAAAGTCCCCCATAACAACCACCCTGCTACTTTCACTCTTCTCCTGAATCATCCTCGCAATACTATCCTCTACTTCTCTCGGACTATTAGGAGGCCTGTAGAAAACACCTAACAGGGTGACCTCACCTTTCCTATTTCTAACCTCAGCCCAAACTACCTCAGATGGCAAGTCTTCCTCCATCGTCCCTTCCACCGCTGTAATACTATCCTTGACAAGTAATGCCACACCTCCCCCTCTTTTACTCCCATGTCTGACCCTACTAAAACATTTAAACCCTGGAACCTGCAACAGCCATTCCTGCCCCTGTTCTACCCACGTCTCTGTAATGGCCACAACATCGAAGTCCCAGGTACCAACCCACGCTGCAAGTTCACCTACCTTATTTCTTATACTTCTGGCATTGAAGTATACACACTTCAAGCCACCTTTCTGTTTACAGGCACCCTCCTTCGAGATTGCTGCCTTGTTCATAACCTCCCTACACTCAAGGTCCTGTACCCTAAAGCTACAGTCCAGGTTCCCATGCCCCGGCGGAGTTAGTTTAAACCCTCCCAAAGAGCACTAGCAAACCTCCCCCCAAGGATACTGGTGCCCCTCAGGTTCAGGTGTAGACCATCCTTTTTATAGAGGTCCCACCTTCCCCAGAAAGAACCCCAGTTGTCCAGAAACCGGAATCCCTCCCTCCTGCACCATCCCTGTAGCCACGCGTTACATAAAGTAATCTTCGGAGAGATGACCAGAAATTTACATAAGAGCTAGGATTTAAGGGGCAGTTAAAAGAGCAAAGGGAGACATTAAAAAATAGCTTTGGGAATTCTAGAGCTTTAAGGCCTTGGCGGCTCAAGGTATGGCTACTTGTGCTTGAGTGATTAAAGTCAAGCAAGTTCAAGAGACCAGAATTCTTTTGATAGATATGTCAGACATATAGATATCTCAGTTATCAGGCTGAATAAGTCTACAGGAATATAGGTAGGTGAAACTGTGGATGGATTTGAAAACAAGGAAGAGAAGTTTAAATTCAAAGCTTTGCTTAATTAGGAATCAATGTAGATCGGTAAGGAAAGGAATGTTGGGTGAATAGTACTTGGTGAATTTTAGAACAAGGACAGAGAATTGTGTTTCACATCAAGATGATAGGCCTGCCAAGAGTGCATGAAATAGTCAAGTCTGCAGATGTTCTACATCAGCTTGCTTGTGGCCAACTGTACTGGTTTGGAGAAATGGTATCATATGAACTTGTATTTAGGTTTGCTCCATTTAGAGAATTTCTTGACAGAGCTGAAAACATCAAAAGGAAATAATGGTAGAAAGGATGATGAAAGTTCCAGAAGTCAGGATGATAAAACAGCTTGAATACAGATAACAGAATCATCAAGGCAAGAAGACAACTGTTGAAAGCAACCACAAAGAATCTGAAAAGACTCAGCAGGTCTGACAGTATCTCTGGAGAGAGGAACAGAGTTAATGTTTGCGTCCAGAAATACACTTCTTCAGAACTTGACTATTCAGTAATACAATTGTAGAAAGATAGGTGGCTATTGAGAAGATTGAACAAAATATGAAAAAAAAATGACTAAAATAGTACTAAGTGGGGAAAATCAGAGTGTCAGAGAAAACTAGCTAGTAAAATAAAAATGAAAAGCTGCTATAGAATTCTAAAACAAATGGTTAACAAAGTGAGTAATTCTTATAGAAAGTGAGTTTAGAGATTGATTATGGCAAATAAGAAGAGGCCAGATTAATTGAATGGGTACTTTGTATTGGCCTTCACTATAGAGAAAGAAATAGCAACATCAGCAACATTGGGGAATTAGTCCTTAGCAAATTGTTGGAGCTGTGGGATGACAAATTCCCATTCAGTGATGGACTTCATTTTAATATCTTAAAAGAAATGGCTTATAAGATAGTTGATGCATTTATTTCAACTTTCCTAAATTCCTTAAATTTGGTGAAGGTTTCATTCAATTTGAAAATAGGAAATGTGACTTAACTGTTTAAAACAATTTACAGAAAACACGCTCAACAGATTAACATCGATCATAGGGAAAAAGTTAGACCATGAAATTATCCATTTCTGCAATGTGTTAACCATGTCTTTTAATTTTGCAAAATTAAATGGCAAAAGAACTATTTTAAAAGCAAGGACATAGAAGGATTGGTGCACTTTTTGAAAGCAGCTTATCTAATACTCATTGTAAGAGCAGTTTACACTGTTGCATATTCAAACAGTTTTGGGAGGTTATTGCAGCTGGTTTGGAACCAGGGGATGTGGACCAAGGGTGATTTGGCCTGTGAACTGGTCCTCACTTATCAATGACAAGGGCTTTTTTTCCTGTAACAATTATGTGATTGCAGATAGTTGAAAAGCCTTGGGGCGGCACACTGCTGCCTCACAGCACCAAGGACCAGGGTTCAATTCCCACCTCAGATGACTGTCTGTGTGGAGTTTGCACATTCCCCTCATGTCTGCATGGGTTTCCTTTGGATGCTCTGGTTTCCTCACACAATGCAAACATATGCATACTAAACTAGCCCATTGTGTTCAGGGGTGCGTAGGTTAGGTACATTAGTCAGGGGTAAATGTAGAGTAATAGGGTAGGGGAATAGATCTAGGTGGGTTGCACTTGTTGGGCTCAATGGCCTGTTTCCAAACTGTAGGGATTCTATGATTCGTTAGGGTGTGAATGAGATGATTAGAAAACTTTGCACTTGTAGAAAGGAAGTGATGTCTTTTGGGCTACAATATAAAGTACCTAAAGTTTGAAGAAAGCCAGTTAATTGACCCTCACCAGTTTCTGTAAGTGGTTGCTTTTTATAACCAATTTTATAAGTTGTGAACCAGTTGGTCTGTGCCTCCAGCAAGCAAATGAAAAGCACCTGGAGAAGAGAAATAACAGCAATGTGCCCTCCCAAGCCAAAAGGATCATCTCAGTAATTCCTGTGGATAGGGACTATTGAACAGCATTTCCCTCTACCCATATCAGTAAAGTTTCTTTTGTCTGTTTGCATGTGTGTGTAAAGCATGTTTTAGTATGGGGTTAGACCTTTATCTAATAGAGTTATATGCTGATGGTTCATTATTAATATACAGCCTGTGTTTGCATTGGCATTCAAAAGCAACTTTTTAATTATTACAAAACAATGTACTGGATATGAAAATAACTTATTGAGTATTCTTAACTGCCTTTGACAAGAAAGGTTAGACATGATGTCGGCAATCTCATGGTGCTGTTCGGCAAGGAGTTCCAGGATATTGACTCAGATAAAGAATGAGAATACTAAGGAGTTCACAGCAATTATATAGATCGCGACTGCTCTATAAAACTACCACTATAGTCTTACCTAAATCAGGCTTACTAATCAGCAGGTATCGGTCAATAGCGACTACAGTAAGTAACCCAATACTTGACATCCCAAAAAAGATATTTAAAGCTGCATAAGCCTGAAAAAAAAAACACCAATTAAAACAAATAGGGAAATACATACAATCCAATGAAGATAATTGGTGATTTTACCTAATGGCAAAAATTACCTAATGGTAACAAGGTCTCCACCTTACCAAAGCTATCCCCTTGCAGTGTAACACTGAGGGAAATGTGCTACAGTACATCTCAACTGCTTACCTTGATCTCAGACACATAAATGTTTGCACCTGGAGTTGTAATAAAAGTTCATTGAATTAGATTAGATTTTCTACAGTGTGGAAACAGGCCCTTCAGCCCAACAAGTCCACACCGCCCCTCTGAAGAGAAACCCACCCTAACCCATTCCCCTACCCTATATTTAACCCTGACTAATGCACTTAACACTGTGGGCAATTTTAGCATAACCAATTCACCTGACCTGCGTATCTTTTGGATTGTGGGAGGAAACGGGAGCATCCGGAGGAAACCCATGCAGCCACGGGAAGAATGTGCAAACTCCACACAGACAGGTGGGAATCGAACCCAGATGCTGTGAGGCAGCAGTGCTAACCACTGAGCCACCATGCTGCCAAATTGTTCTGTATTCTGTGAACTAAATCTCATAATTATGTTATGGGAGCTAATATCGGCATCACATTTCAAGAGTTGAAGACCATCAGCTAATTCAGCATTTCACATGAAGGGTGAAATTTTTACCTTTCCATTCTAATTTTTTTCCTTCTTCTACTTTAGAAGGCAATTAAACACACTCTGCTCATAATAGAAAGTAAGGAAATCTTCCAACATGCTTCTAAGTATTTCATTTTACAAGAAACGCCTAGTGATCAGAGATAAGAATCAATGCCATCTTTCTCATTGTCAATTTTGTTCATTTAATCATTTCCATATGTTGGATAGTAAAAACTTTTAATATTTGGGTATAAGACATCAGTGGAATTGAAATGCAAAAATAAAATCCATGTTGGGAATGGCAACCTGAAATAACAAGAGAAAATGCTGGAATACTCAGCAGATCAGAGCAAAAAAAGCAAAGCTAACCCTTCAGCATAATGGGAAAAGATAGAGACGCAAAGGTTTATGTTGATTTGGACAGCTGGTGCAAGCATGATGGGCCAAGTGGCCTCCTTCTGTGCCACAACACCTCTGCTTTACATCATTGCAGGGGCACAAAAAGGGGGAGGGGTAGAAATGAACAAAATGGCAGATATGTGACAGCATGGTTGATTATCAGACCCAATGTTGTGAATACACAATTATGCTTTCAGTAAAGTTAAAAACATTGTGATATATATTTTCTATATTTTTAATAGCTGAAAGATAGAATATATTATGGCAGCTAACTTTATACAAGAAAACACTGATTATAATCAGTGATTCCATTAAATTTTCAACGGTTCAACATTAATTGGAGAACAAAGCATGGTAACATCGGATTGGTCACTTGTCATATAATCTGTCCAATTTCCAAATGAATGTTAAGATCAGGAGGCTTGTAATGGACATTTGAACCATAGGAAAATAGGCCTTGGGCCATTCAGTCTTTTGAGCCTGCTCCACCAATCAACAAGATTGATCTGAATGGCAACTCAACTCCATTTTCCTGTCTAATCCCTCTTCATGTGAAATGTTAAGATAGCTGACAGTCTTCAACTCTTGTGATGTGATGCCTATGTTAGCTCCCATAACATAAATATGAAATTTAGGTCACCGAATACTGAACAATTCAATGAACTTTTATTACAACTCCTGGTGTTTGCAAACATCGACTACAATCACAGGCATTCGTGTTTCTGAGGTCAAAGTAAGCAGTTGGGATGTACTGTAGCACATTTTGCTCAGTGTGTTACACTGCAAGAGGACAGGTTCAGTTTTTACCATTAAGTCATATGACATGATATGGAGATGACATCGTAAGTATGTCCCTTAAAGATATATGCTGCATATCTGTGACAAAACATAACTTTGGCTCCCTTGTTAATCATAATTTATTTGATTTGTTAGATTTATCTGCCTTGTATGAATTCAATAACACAGATTCCACTACTTCCCAGGAAAGACAAATCCACAGGCAAATGGCCCTTTAGTCTAATATCGTTTCTTTTATAACCCACAGAAGGTGAAAGTTTTGCCCTTGTTCTTGGCAGGTGGTAGAACTAGAGAAGGAGAAAGAAGATATTGTTGCCAAACAATCCTGCAGTGAGGAAATTACCATAATGAATGCATTTCACAAATACAATTGAAAATTATTTTTCCTGTCCTGTTTTAACAATTTAACAGTTTACTGACCTGACAGCCTGCATGGCCAAACTTCCAGCTGCCATGCAGGTCTGAAGCAGTTGACATTGGGTAACCAATGGCACTCACCCCAATGTCAGTGAAAGCCAAGTTCGCAATAATTGCATTGGTGGCTGTGCGGAACTCCTTGAACTTAACAAACATTATTAACACTATTATGTTGCTGAGTAGACTTAACACTCCTGTAATGAAACATAATGTTACGTTTCTCATTAATGTGTCCATTGTTATCAAAGCAAACAGTACATTTTAAGACTTGTGCAGCAGTAGTTTGCCAACAACGATATCAAGCCTTAATTATTCTAAAACGGGAAAAGGGAAAACAGAATTCTATCAAAGTTTTATCAAACTTCAACTCATTGCCAATATTAAAAGTTAGTGAACCATATATTTCATAAATCTGCGCAATATTTCTTATTCAATGACACAATCCATTTTTATGAAGAAAAAAATGAGTGGCTAATTAAGTTTCATCATTACATCTTCATTAACATTATTTGTAGACTTTTTTTCATCATAACACATAACATTCCAATATTTTAACCATCACTCTATTCATACGTGCTTTTAACGATCAAGTACCTGCAGTTATCAAATAAGTTGCAACAATGTTATGCTCCCTCTGAGAGAAGACTGATTTTGATTCCATTTCAGTTGAGTCTCTGGAGGAATTGAAAGTAGCATTCCCAAAGAGGGTTTCTAAATCATCTTCCATTACAGTGGTTAAGAGATACTTAACAATTCCAAAAATAAACTGATAGAGGTTCTGTTTTTATCTATTCAACAGTAAAATTGAGCACAAAGGTTTGTCTCCAAATCACAAAGGCTGCTGAAAGGTTTTTTGGATCAATCAGTGAAAAGAGTTTAAAATCTGAAACTCAAACTCCTTGTTACACGAACAATGAGCTCCACTGATCTGGTACTTTGCAAAGAATTACTTGAATGAGATTACAGTCACATGGAGGTCAGTGCACTTTCCTGCTTACAATAAATAAATTGTACTTCCAGCACCCGTCCTGAGTTGGAACATGTTTCAGGTACCTTCATGCTGAACTTCCAAAGGTTCGTTCAGGTTTTGTAAAAAGAAGTTTAAAGCAGAAGAGTCACAGAAATCATTCCATCCTGCTTATCCACATCCATTTTCAAGAAATTGTGAGCTCATCCTACAAAGAACATTTAGAACTTTTGTGAAAACCAATTACATAAAAGTATTTAAGAACACCTGGCCCTACTTAATTTAGGCTACTCTGGGTTTCTCTCATATTTCAATCACTTTCATTGTCCATTCCTGCCACTAAAGTCCCCCTCAGCTTTTCCACAGAATGATATATTATTACATAGCACACAGCATAGAATTAGGCCATTCTGCCCAATTGTTCCATGCTGGTACTTGTGCTCCATTTCAAGCCTCTTTCCATCCATTTACATCCAAGTCAATCAACATAACTCACTTATCACTTCTCTTGCAAATGATTACCTAACTTCATCTTAAATGTAATCATACTATTTGCCTCAGCTACTTCCTATGTTATCTCCTTGCAAAATCTCACCACTCCCCAGATTGAAATCGTATTCAGAATTTCTTGTATGATATTTTGGTGGCTATTTATGTTCATAGCCCCTAGTTTTGCCCTTCCTTGCAGGTGGAAACATTCTCTTTGTGTCTCCTTGATTGAAACTTGCTTAATTTTGAAATAATTGTATTACAAATCTCACCATAATTATTTCAGGAGAAATTATTTTAGTTGTCCATTCTTTACTGAGAGGCATAATTCAGCAAAGTGACATTCTTTATCTGCACCAAAGTAAAAGTACTGTATACAATACTCTTAAGCGTGCCAAATCAGTGTTCAACATATGTCTAGCAGAATTTCTCTGTTTTTCAATTTTGTTCCTCTTACCCCTCCATAAAAACAGGAGAAATTGAAACAAGAGCAAACCCTTTGACTTTCAAGGCTGTCCTACCTCAAATCTATATTGCTGCAGTAACATTATGTCCCTAAATTTCATGAAAGCCCAAAAATCCAACAACTTGTCTTAAATGTAGCCAGTAATTGGATATTCTCTTAGATAGAGAATTATAAATTTTCACAATCTGTCGACGAAATAAATTTCTCTTTATCTCAGTCCTAAATGGCAGATTTCATGAAGTGAAACTGCGCTTGTGGTTTGAGATTTGCCAAATTGGAAACCCTTAGTCCAGCAGTTGCTTTGAGAAGTCCCTTATATTTATTTTATGTTTCAATGATATCATTTCTCATGCATCTAAAATTCAGGGAATATATGCCTAATCTACTGAATCCCTCTTCATAGGTCAATCATCTCATTCCTGGAATATCTCTTGAACTGGTACTGCACTGCCTCTAATGCAAGGATGTTCTTCTTTGGGAAACAACACCAAAACTACACACAGAAGTCCAAGTGGGTCACAACATTAATTATAGCAATGATCGGATGCTACTGTCATAGTTAATACCCTCCAAATCAAGCAATATCCTGGAAAATCTTTTCTGTACCATCTCCAAAGCCTCCACATCTTTCTAGCAGTGTGTTAACCAGAACAATATGCAATATTTCAAATGTGTCCTGACTAAAATTCTACACAGCTGCAACATGACTTGCCAATTTTTATACTCTTTGCCTTAGCTGATGAAGGCAAGCATGCCACGTGCCTTCTTCATCAACTTATCCACTTGTGTTGGCACTTTCAAGGATCTGCAGTTTTTTGAGAAGACTTGTAGCTCAGGTTGAGGTTAGGTTGTAAGTTTGCTCACTGAGCTGGTAGGTTTGTTCTCAGATGTTTCATCACCATGCTAGGTGAACCTTCGGTGAAGTGTTGGTGTTCTGTCCCACTTTCTAATTATGTGTCTTGGTCTATTAAGGTGGTTGATATAATTTCGTGTTCTTTTCCTCAGAGGTTGGTAAATGGGGTCCAAATTGATGTGTTTATCAATGGAGTTCTGGTTTGAATGCTAGGCCTCCAGGAATTCCCATTCTTGCCTCTGTTTAGCCTGTCTTAGTGTTATCCCAGTCAAAGTGGCGTTCTTCTTCATCTGTGTGTAAGGATACTAGTGATAGCTGGCCATGTCTTTTGGTGGTTAGTTTTCTGCCTGTCTGTCCATTGTAGTGTTTGTTGCGGTCTTTGCAGGGTATTTTGCAAATGACAGTTGTTTGGCTGGTTGTTGGTATTGGGTCCATTAGGTTCATCAGTAGCTGTTTCAGTGTGTTCTTAGGTTTGTGGGCTACCATGATGCCAAGAGGTCAGAATAGTCTGATAGTCATTTCTGATATGTCTTTGATGGATGGTAGTGTGGACCTGTACACCTAGATCACTCTGTATGGTAATGCTTCTAAGGGTTCTGCCATTTGCTGTATACTACCCTCCTACATTGTCTATGTCCTTTTGAAGTTCAACATTATCCTCCTATAGTTCACAATGTGTCCACGTTCTGTATCCTCCATTTGAAAATTGTGTCCTGTATGCCAAGGTCTATGTCATTAATATATATCAGAGAAAGGGTGCCAACACTGACCCCTGGGGAACTCAATGATATATCTTTGAACAAACTGGGAAATATTTATTTCAGCCACTACTTTTAGTTTCCTGTCACACAGTAATTTTGTACCCACATTGCTACTGTTATTTCTATTCTATGAGGCATAACCTTGCTGACAAATCTGTTTTAGGGCATTGCATTAAACCTTGTTTAGAATCCATATACATCACTTCAACAGCATTGCCCTCATCAATACTTTCTTACCTAATCAAAAACCTGTAGAATGTTTGTTAAACCTGATTTTTCCTTGAAATATTCATGCGCTGGATTTTCTTAATGAACACACATTTCCAGAAGTAATGATTAATTTTGTCCCAAATTATTGTTTCTAGCAGTTTTCCCCATCACTGAAGTTAAACTGACTAATATGTCATGTCTGTGTACAGCATGGAAACAGACCCTTTGGTCCAACTTGTCCATGCTGACCAGCTATCCTAACTAATCTAGTCCCATTTGCAAGCACTTGGTCCATATCCCTCTAAACCCTTTCTATTCATCCAGATGCCTTTTAAATGTAATTGTACCAGCCTCCACCCATTGCTGGAATTATCTTTATATTTTGTTTAAACACGGATGCAACATTTGCTAGTCTCCAATCACAGAGTCTTTGGTCCAATTCGTCCGTGCCAACCAGACATCCCAGTTTGACCTAGTCCCATTTGAGAGCATTCGGCCCACATCCCTCTAAACCCTTTGCATTCATATACCCATATCCAGATGTCTTTGTAATCAGACCTGCCTCTGCCAGTTCTCCTGGCAGCTCACACCATACGTAGATTAGATTAGATTACTTTTAGATTAGATTACTTACAGTGTGGAAACAGGCCCTTCGGCCCAACAAGTCCACACTGACCCGCCGAAGCGCAACCCACCCATACCCCTACATTTACCCCTTATCTAACACTATGGGCAATTTAGCATGGCCAATTCACCTGACCCGCACATCTTTGGACTGTGGGAGGAAACCGGAGCACCCGGAGGAAACCCACGCAGACACGGGGAGAACGTGCAAACTCCACACAGTCAGTCGCCTGAGTCGGGAATGGAACCCAGGTCTCAGGCGCTGTGAGGCAGCAGTGCTAACCACTGTGCCACCGTGCCGCCCACGTACACCATTCTCTGTGTGAAAAAAATCCCCTGGTCCTTTTTAAATCTTCCCCCTCTTACCTTTAACTTATGCCCTCTAATTTTGGACACCCGCAAGAAAAAGGACCTTGACTATTCACCCTATCCATGAACCCCATGATTTTATAAACTTTTAAATGGTCACCCCCTCAGCCTCCAAAGTTCTAGGGGAGAAAAGCCCCAGCCTATCCAGCCTTTACCAATAACTCAAACCCTCTGACCCTGGCAACATCCTTTTAAATCTTTTCAGCACCCCAACCCCCCTCCCCAAGATTAACAACCTCCTTCCTGTAGAACAATGACAAGAATTATACAGTATTCTAAAAGTGGCCTCACCAATGACCCATACAGCTTGCAAGATGGCGTCCCAAATTATTTCATATTTAGCTAACTAGTTTTCACCGTCTTAAGATTTTAAATTATGCAATCACTTAAAGGGTCTATTCCCAACCCAGCATATCCTTTTGTTTATGTGCTCATACAATATTTTACTATTTTGGCTTTTCTTCCTTGACAATTTTGTAGTTTCAATAAATTTGCCATGTTTTCCTTTCTTTTTTGTCCTTGTCAAATTCTGATAGTAGTGTCAAAGTATTTTGTGTCATCCATTTTTTACCTTCAGTTTTTCCCTTATTATTTTATTCATTCACGTTATCTCATCAATGCTTGTTCTTTTTAGTGGAATATATTTTAATGGCTTCTCACTGCTATTTCATTGCCTTGTGTTCCATATTGTTGCAGTGAGCTGCTGCAATGCCTCTTGTCAATAGCATATGAGCCCAGGTGCACAGGCAGTGCAGGGAATGTTTAAACTAATGGATGGGATATCAAACAAGAGAGCTGTTTTCTGGATGACAGTGAACTTCTTGAATTAGTCTTTGGCAGTTGCACTCATCATGGCAAGTATTCTAACACATACCTCTGAGGAGTCAGGAGAGTTAGATATTGCAAAATTTCTATCCTCTGGCCAACTCTTGTGATTATCTGATCTCAAAATATTTATTACAGTCACTAGTCCTTGATGTTTTCCTACTTTAATTTCCTTACTGCAGTTCATTCCCTATTACAGTATTGGGTTGGAAAGGAGTCCACTGCACATTGTACAAATTTATCTACCTTGTTTAGCCAATTTACTCGTGTAATTAAAGTCTCTTTTAAAAAGTTTTTACTAATCTTGTTACTATTTGTAACTGCATCTGTTAGAGGTAGTTTCCAATCTCATCACTGATCAGTTTTTAATCTCTACTCGCACAGTTTCACTGGTTGCTTTGTTTTTTATGCTGCCATTACCTCTAATAAATTAACTCTTGCATCGTCTAAACTGTCTAAATATAAGACTCCTCAACATTTAGTTCCCAGTGTTAGTCCATATAAAGGAGTGAAGAAGGGCTTATACTCAAACCGTTGACTCCCCTGCTCCTCGGACGTTCCCTGACTGGCTGTGCTTTTCCAGCACCACATTCTTTGACTCTGATCTGCAGTCCTCACTTTCTCTTAGCATACCATGCTTAGTTTAATCTTATTTCGGTTTGTTTTACTTCTTGCAGATTCATTCCTCTATCTTACTAGTTTAAAACCTTTGCCATCTTCCTGTCCAATATTTTTGATTTGATTCTGATTCAGTTGGAGCCCATTCCATCTATACAGCGCCTTACTGATTCAGTAAGAGTGCCAGTATCTGCTGAAAAATAAACCCTCAATACTAACATTCTGTTCATCCTGCAAGATTCAATTTATTAATAAGTCAATTGCCACTTAATTCCAAACTAACACCATGGGTAAAAAGTTTTTTTTCAAAGAAACCTCTTCTATAAATGATAACATCCCTTGGTTTCCTGTCTCTTGAGCACCTACTTGCTTGATTCACATCCAAGATATTTTGCTCCCAACTTTTTCCCCCCAAAAGGATGAAATACCTTTTTTGATATCAAGTAATATATTTGCATAATTGTATACATTGACTATATGTCGGATTATCTGCTTTTTCCTACCCAACGTTCTACTGAATTCTCCAATCCAGGGTCATGGACTTCAGCATACTGCCATCCCAGCCACAATAATACAGCACGTGATAATGATAGAACAAATACTAACTATGAATAGCAGGAAAGAACATATTACATTTGTCAGTCTACTCCCATTATCTTGAATCTTTTTCAGTGTTGAATTTTCCACTTCAAAGGTGAAGATCACTAATGCTTTTTGTGTAAATGTTTAACTTACTGGCAATCATTGAAATGACAAAAATAATATTCCATTACCAAATTCTGATAAAAATCCATGAATTTTTACCACTTTGAAGACAGAGACTGAAACAACAATGTTTGAAATAAAGCTGCATGACTGGTTCAGTTGCCATATTGACTGACAGCTCATTTGAGTTTGCAAAGCAAGATATTCAAAATGAAGGGAAAACATTTTATGGTGAGAGGAGAAAGACTTAAAAAGTACAAGGGTAAAATTGTTTTTAAACAGTGTGCTTCATTTGTGAAATAAACTGCCAGTGAAGGTAGAGGATGCTGGTTCAGTTATAACATTTAAAAGATATTTGGATAAGTTTGTGAAAAGGAATAGTTTGGTCGGATATGGGCAGGTGAATCCGATTTTAGTTTGGGAACAAGGTTGGCATGAACAAGTTGGACTGCAAGGTCTGTTTCCATGATGAATGACTCAAGATATTTTAAATCCAGAAAACCTGATTACCATTTTTTTTCTGGGACATAAAATAAATCCATTCTTTGCAATTAAAACAGTACATTTCTAAGGAACTCAGTTTGATTGGTTTCAATTAAAAGGAGTTATTATGAATTCCCAATAAACTTTTGATTAGTTAGACCCTGTCATTACTTCAGAAAAACCTTTATACTTAAATATTGTAATTTCTTCCTCTTCAGTTAGATAAAAGGGCATCCATTGTCAGCATCTGCAGATCGTGTTTGTTACTTATGTGCTGGTTTGTCTTTTTCATAATTTACTAATTTATGTGAATAATAAGGCTGCATTGATTTTGAAAACTGGAATGAGATTTTAAGGAGGTTGTCCCAGAGCCAAAACTACTGATCAAGTTAGGTTTAACTTTGTTTTTTTTGCAAAAGCATCCACACCAAGAATTTAGAGAAGGAAGGGAGAGTTGAAATTCAGCTCCGGAGTGACGCCTTGCAGACGATACGAAGATTGGTGGAGTTGTGGATAGTGAGGAGGGCTGTTGTCAGCTGCAAAGGGACTTAGATATGATGCAGAGCTGGGCTGAGGAGTGGCAGAAGGAATTCAACCCTGTCAAGTGTGAGGTTGTCCATTTTGGAAGGACAAATAAGAATGCGGAATACAGGGTTAACGGTAGGGTTCTTAGTAAGGTGGAGGAGCAGAGGGACCTTGGAGTTGATTTTCATAGCTCTTTGAAAGTTGCCACTCAGGTGGATAGAGCTTGTAAGAAGGCCTATGGTGTATTAGCGTTCATTAGCAGAGGGATTGAATTCAAGAGTCGTGAGGTGATGTTGCAGCTCTACAGGACCTTGGTAAGGCCACATTTGGAGTGCTGTGTGCAGTTCTGGTCGCCTCACTTTAGGAAAGATGTGGATGCTTTGGAGAGGGTGCAGAGGAGATTTACCAGGATGTTGCCTGGAATGGAGAATAGTTCGTACGAGGATAGGTTGAGAGTGCTAGGCCTTTTCTCATTGGAATGGCGAAGGATGGGGGGTGACTTGATAGAGGTTTATAAGACGATCAGGGGAATAAATAGAGTAGACAGAGATTTTTTTCCCCAGGTACAACAGAGTGTTACAAGGGGGCATAAATTTAAGGGGGGGGGGGGGGGAAAGAGTGGGGGAGGGGAGAATGTCAGGGGTAGGTTCTTTATCCAGAGAGTTGTGGGGGCATGGAGTGGCAGAGTCAGAATCGTTGGTGACCTTTAAGTGGCAATTGGATAGGTACATGGATAGGTGCTTAAGCTAAGACAAATGTTCGGCACAACATGGGGGCCGAAGGTCCTGTTCTGTGCTGTATTATTCTATGTTCTATGACGTGTCACCAGAGTGAAAATAAATCAGGATAAAAATGGTAGCAAAGCTCCAAAATTACAAGAACAATAATAAAAAGGTAAATCTGCAAATTCTAAATTCAATACAGAGTCCATCATCGCCCAGAACTTCTTTCCAACATGCAGTTTACAGCTCCTATCCTAAGTTTTCAAACATTTGCGAATCATTTTAGTGCCCAGGTTTGATACCATGGATCCAGATAAGCCATAAGACACGTAAAATAAAAATCCCTATCCAGACTTGGCACCAGTTGTAAAAAGCATTCTTTCAGTTTCATTTGGATTCAACTGGTGCTAAATAAAGCAGTCCTGCAGTTAATGCACCAACATGAAATTTGCTACTATACATAAAAGTAGTTCAGAATTATCTTAATTTGAATAGATGAAAATTTGTTTTTAAAGGTACTCAAAAAAAAAAGCATCAAATCTTACAGGGGATCCTGTCAGCTGCCACAGACTGAAAAAGCACACAGAGGTTTTATGAAAACTCACCATCCTGTCTTGGAAATATAATAACCGTTCCCTCACTGTCGCTGGGTCAAAACAGCTTTATGGATCTACCAGGACCAAATGGACTGCAGCAGCAGCTCAAAAATACAGCTCACCACTACCTTCTCAAGAGTAATTAGGGATGGGCAATAAATGCTGGTCTCACCAGCAATACCCACATCCCATTATTTAATTTAAAAAAATAGTCCAACTGATAAGTGCATCGTTGCACTCGGTTGATTTTCAGATATAATTTATATGCTCACACCTTTATGTAAAAACATTTATTTTTCAAACAAATATCACATTGGAAAATCATCTCATGCTGTACTATTTTGTGGACCTATCATAATCAGTATATCATTGTATTATGTTTGTATAATGCAACTTACATGCTTCGCATTTTTGTGTACAAATGTGTTCAGAACTAATTTATCAGGATATTGACATTTCTATCACTGTACAAACAAATTCTGAGTGGTACACTGGACCCTCAAATGCATTTATTTCAAATATACAACAATGCAAATAATACAAAAACATCCTGCATGCAATAAATCACATTTTTTTAAAAGATAAAAAACTTTCAACTTGATGCAGCTCATATCTGGTAAAATAAGGAACAAAGCAATAAACTTGGAGGTTGCTGCTCAATCTTCAAACATTTGCAATTTCACCTTCCTCTTCCACCTGTTGGAGAAAATTATAGCATGTGAATCAGAAACAACAATAACAGAGTAAATCATGACAAGCTATGAACAGAATGGAACATCTGCAACAATACCCATTAAGGGAAGAGGAGTGTGCAGACAGGTTTAGGGTTGACTTCCAATATTCAACCAATTTATTCCAGAAAATAACAGACAGGGGAGCAGATAGTGATGGAGAGGTGAGGGGAAATATAATTCTGTAACTTAAACTGCTATGCAAGAACTGACTGGATAAATAAAGACAATGCAGCAAATGGATTTTCACTTGGCATTTGAGAAAGAGGTCTCACATAAGTCAAATTAAAATCACAGGTGTATAAAAAGAGGAGAAAGTCTGGAAAATATAAAAAGTGTATCAGAAATACTGATCAAAGGTGTGGAGGTGTTGTACGTGAGCAGTGCTAGATTTGCTTTTGCTCTGGGCATACGCAATTGATTTGGTCAGAGGTATGGCAAACAGCAAAGAGAACTGGAGAAGATTCAGAGATGGATAGATTAGTAGACTACTGTACATGGGCGCGTATCAAATGCAATTAAGAGTGTAAAGTAATTCACTATGGTAAGCAACTCAAAGAAATTGGAGCATACATGCAGCGGAATGCTACAGAAGGCCATAGATGAACAATGAGACCTAATTAGCAAGTGGGACAATACCCTGAAAATGCAAGGATAGGTAAAATCATAGAGATAAAGTAAAAACAATGACTGCAGATGCTGGAAACCAGATTCTGGATCAGTGGTGCTGGAAGAGCACAGCAGTTCAGGCAGCATCCAAAGTGCAGCGAAATCGACGTTTCGGCACTTTACCAACACATTCCACCCGGACCTTAAATTTACGTGGATCATCTCTGACACTTCCGTCCCCTTCCTGGACCTCTCCATCTCCATTAATGACGACCGACTTGACACTGACATTTTTTACAAACCCACCGACTCCCACAGCTACCTGGATAACACCTCTTCTCACCCTATCTCTTGCAAAAATGCCATCCCGTATTCCCAATTCCTCCGCCTCCGCCGTATCTGCTCCCAGGAGGACCAGTTCCACCATAGAACACACGAGATGGCCTCCTTCTTTAGAGACCACAATTTCCCTTCCCACGTGGTTAAAGATGCCCTCCAACGCATCTCGTCCACATCCTGCACCTCCACCCTCAGACCACACCCCTCCAATCATAACAAGGACATAACGCCCCTGGTGCTCACCTTCCACCCTACAAACCTTCGCATAAACCAAATCATCCGCCGACATTTCCGCCACCTTCAAAAAAAACCCCACGACCAGGGATATATTTCCCTCCCCACCCCTTTCCGTCTTCCGCAAAGACCATTCCCTCCGTGACTACCTGGTCAGGTCCACACCCCCCTACCACACACGCTCCCATCCTGGCACTTTCCCCTGCCACCGCAGGAACTGTAAAACCTGTGCCCACACCTTCTCCTTCACCTCTATCCAAGGCCCTAAAGGAGCCAAGGATGTGGAATCCAAAGTTTTACCAGCACATCCACTAATATCATTTATTGTATCCGTTGCTCCCGATGCAGTCTCCTCTACACTGGGGAGACTGGACGCCTCCTAGCAGACCGCTTTAGGGAACATCTCCGAGACACCCGCACCAATCAATCACACTGCCCCGTGGCCCAACATTTCAACACCCCCTCCCACTCTGCCGAGGACATGGAGGCCCTGGGCCTCCTTCACCACCAGACGCCTGGAGGAAGAACGCCTCATCTTCCGCCTCGGAACACTTCAACCCCAGGGCATCAATGTGGACTTCAACAGTTTCCTCATTTCCCCTTCCCCCACCTCATCCTAGTTTCAAACTTCCAGCTCAGCACTGTCACCATGACTTGTCCGGAGTTGTCCGACCTGCCTAGCTCCTTTTCCACCTATCCACTCCACCCTTTCCTCCCTGACCTATCACCTTCGTCTCCTCCCCCACTCACCCATTGTACTCTATGCTACTCTCTCCCCATCCCCAACCTCCCCAAGCTTATCTCTCCACCCTTATTTCTGATGAAGGGCTTTTACCCGAAACGTCCAATGCGCTGCACTTTGGATGCTGCTTGAACTGCTGTGCTCTTCCAGCACCACTGATCGAAAATCATAGAGATGTATAGCACAGAAACAGACTTTTTGGTCCAACTCATCCATGCCGACCTGATATCCCAACCCAATCTAGTCCCACTTGTCAGCACCTGGCCCATATCCCTCCAAACTCTTCCAATTCATATACCCATCCAGATGCCTTTTAAATGTTACAATTGCACTAGCATCCACCAGCCAGCTCATTCCATACACGTACCACTCCCTGTGTGAAAGAATTGCCCCTTAGGTCTCTTTTAGATCTTTCCCTTCTCATCCTAAACCTATGCCCTCTAGTCCTGTACTCCCCGGTCCCAGGGAAGAGACTTTGTCTATTTATCCTACTCCTCACTATTTTATAAACCTCTATAAAGTCACCCCTCAGCCTCAATGGTCCAGGGAAAACAGCCCCAGCTTATTCAACCTATGCCCATAGCTCAGATTTTCCAACCCTGGCAACACCCTTGTAAATCTTTTCTGAACCCTTTTAACTTTCACAACATCCTTCTGATAGGAAGGAGACCAGAATTGCACACAATATTCCAAAAGTGGCCTAACCAATGACCTGTACAACTACAACATGACCTCTCAACTCCTGTACTCAATACTCTGACCAATAAAGGAAAGCATACCAAATGCCTTCTTTACTACCTGGGATTCCATTTTCAAGGAGCTTTGAACCTGCACTCCAAAATCTCTTTGTTCAGCAACACTTCTTAGGACCTTACCGTTAAGTGTTAAATTCCTGCTATGATTTGCTTTCCCAAAATGCAGCACCTCACATTTATCCAAATTCAACTCCATCTGCCGATTCTCAGAACATTGGCCCCATACTGTCCACTTCGCTGTCCACTACACCTCCAATTTTGGTGTTATTTGAAACTTATTAACTATACCTCTTATGCTCACATCCAAATCATTTATATAAATGGCAAAAAGTAGTGGACCAAGCACTGATCCTTGTAGCACTCTACTGGTCACAGGCCTCCAGTCTGAAAACCAACCCTCCATTACCACCCTCTGTTTTGTACCTTTGAGTCAGTTCTGTATCCAATTGGTAAATAAAGCTATTGAAAGACCTGCAGAATTTGAGAAGTTATAAGTGGATCAGTAATAGGTGAATATTGGTCAAATTTTGGCTTGCTGAAAGAAAAAAGATGGTTATAGTTGATGGAACATGTTCATCTTGGTGTCCAGGTACTAGCGGCATACCGCAAGGGTCAGTGTCGGGTCCACTGCTGTTCGCCATTTTTATAAATGACCTGGATGAGGACTTAGAAGGGTGGGTTAGCAAATTTGGGAATGACACTGAGGTAGATGGAATTGTGGACGGTGACGAAGGATGTAGTAGGTTGCAGAGAGACATAGATAGGATGCAGAGCTGGGCTGAGAGGTGGCAAATGGAGTTTAATGCGGACAAGTGTGAGGTGATACACTTTGGACGGAGTAATCGGAATGCAAAGTACTGGGCTAATGGTAGGATTCTTGGGAGTGCAGATGAGCAGAGAGATCTCGGTATCCATGTACACAGATCCCTGAAAGAAAACATACAGTGCCTTTATTAATAGAGGGATTGAGTTCCGGAACCAGGAGGTTATGCTGCAGCTGTACAAAGCTCTGTTACGGCCACACTTGGTGTATTGTGTACAGTTCTGGTCACCACATTATAAGAAGGATGTGGAAGCTTTGGAAAGGGTGCATAGGAGATTTACGAGGATGTTGCCTGGTATGGAAGGAATGTCTTTTGAGGCAAGGCTGAGGGCCTTGAGGCTGTTCTTGTTAGAGAGAAGGTTAGAGGTGACTTAATAGAGACATACAAAGATAATCAGAGGGTTGGACAAGGTGGACAGGGAGAGCCTTTTTCCAAGTATGGGGATGGCAAACACGAGGGGACACAACTTTAAAGTGAGGGGAGATAGGTATAAGACAGATATCAGAGGTAGTTTCTTTACTCAGAGTAGTAAGGATATGGAACGCTTTGCCTGCATCGGTAGTAGATTCGCCAAGTTTAAAGTGCATTTAAGTAGTCATTGGACAGGCAAATGGACGTACATGGAATAGTGTAGGTGGGATGGGCTTCAGATTAGTATGACAAGGCAGCGCAACATCGAGGGCCGAAGGGCCTGTACTGCGCTGTAATGTTCTATGAATTTCTAAAAGTGCACTGAATTCTGAACTGAGTGACCATTTAGTTTGACTCCTTCACCAAAAAGGGAAATACTGACAGTTATTCAGAAATTTAAAATAGACAACAGGAATGATGTGCAAGCGGATAAATTTCTTTATGAAGAAAACTGGATAAACGCCTAAAGGACACAGAGCTAATAATGGAAAGAATGGGAATGGGGCATTAATTTCTGACTCAGCTGTGTATCAGTTGTTAAGATGGAAAAATAACGTCCTGATTTCGAGCATCTGATGTACTTTAAAACAGATCATAACTGTTTAAAGGACTCTGAACATTTAAACATAATTCTTTTTAAGTTTTGCTTGCACAGAATGCTACAGCATATGCCTGTATATGAGAAAGTAGGGACATTCCTACAAATAAGCTAATCGTTCAGTATGATCAGTGTCAAATTCCAGTGCTGACCCTTGAATCCTTCAGTGTACTATCTGAATTGAACAATCAACATCACCAAAATGAGCAATGATTTGGTGTTGGAGCGACAAAGGAGATTACAAGATATTGAATTCAGTAGGCAACTTTTTTGACATTTGTTAGCACTTTTCACTTACCTCTGAAGCCACGCCCTCCACCACCTCTGCCTCCTCTGAAACCACCTCCTCCTCTCCCTCCCCTGAAACCACCTGGACATGAAGCAAAAATGAAAGGATAAATTTTTAAAATGTAATCTACCGCCAACTGCTGTTTGATTCCAAATATCACATCCACTAGCTCAAATTATTTTAATAATTTAAGTCCATAAAACTTTACTGGTACAAATACACTAAATTTTCAGTATCCTTTTTTCAGGAAAAAAAATAATTTCCAAGCAATTTTAACAAACAGAAGTTCCTTCTGTTGGACTGAACATGAGCAGAAGCGAGAGTAGCATTGTGTAGGACCATGCTGAATTACAAATTTCAGCATAAATCATTATCAATGCCACAGGGGATTCACATTATAAAGGTGTTTCTACAATTCCATTTAGCCCAGATTTTCAAGCTATTTATTACTTTAGCACGTTCAAGCAGCGCCAATAAAATCTATTTTCAAAGTACTAAAGGACGGAATGATGCACTTGATGCTTTGGCTCTTGATTTGCATTTCAAGGTAGCACAGCCATAAGTTTGGCGCACTGACCTTTATACCGCTGAAGCCAAACGCCAGCTCGCGGACGCCTCCTCTTATCGCCCCCTTGACCACGACCCCACCTCCCACCACCAAACCATCATCTCCCAGACCATCCATGACCTCATCACCTCAGGGGAATCTCCCATCCACCGCCTCCAACCTCATAGTCCCACAACCCTGCACCGCCGTTTCTACCTCCTACCCAAAATCCACAAACCTGCCTGCCCCGGCCGACCCATTGTCTCAGCCTGCTCCTGCCCCACCGAACTCATCTCCCAATACCTCGACACGGTCCTGTCCCCTTTAGTCCAAGAACTCCCCACCTACGTTCGGGACACCACCCACACCCTCCACCTCCTCCAGGATTTTCGCTTCCCCGGTCCCCAACACCTTATTTTCACTATGGACATCCAGTCCCTGTACACCTCCATCCCCCATCACGAAGGACTCAAAGCCCTCCGCTTCTTCCTTTCCCGCCGCACCAACCAGTACCCTTCCACTGACACCCTCCTTCGACTGACTGAACTGGTCCTCACCCTGAATAACTTCTCTTTTCAATCCTCCCACTTCCTCCAAACTAAAGGAGTTGCCATGGGCACCCGCATGGGCCCCAGCTATGCCTGCCTCTTCGTAGGATATGTGGAACAGTCCATCTTCCGCAACTACACTGGCACCACCCCCCACCTTTTCCTCCGCTACATCGATGACTGTATCGGCGCTGCCTCGTGCTCCCACGAGGAGGTTGAACAGTTCATCAACTTTACTAACACCTTCCATCCCGACCTCAAATTCACCTGGACTGTCTCAGACTCCTCCCTCCCCTTCTTAGACCTTTCCATCTCTATCTCAGGCGACCGACTCAACACAGACATCTATTATAAACCGACTGACTCCCACAGCTACCTGGACTACACCTCCTCCCACCCTGCCCCCTGCAAAAACGCCATCCCATATTCCCAATTCCTTCGTCTCCGCCGCATCTGCTCCCAGGAGGACCAGTTCCAACACCGCACAGCCCAGATGGCCTCCTTCTTCAAGGACCGCAGATTCCCCCCAGACGTGATCGACGATGCCCTCCAACGCATCTCCTCCACTTCCCGCTCCTCCACCCTTGAGCCCCGCTCCTCCAACCGCCACCAAGACAGAACCCCACTGGTTCTCACCTACCTCCCCACCAACCTCCGTATACAATGTATCATCCGCCGTCATTTCCGCCACCTCCAAACGGACCCCACCACCAAGGATATATTTCCCTCCCCTCCCCTATCAGCGTTCCGCAAGGACCACTCCCTTCGTGACTCCCTCGTCAGATCCACACCCCCCACCAACCCAACCTCCACCCCGGCACCTTCCCCTGCAACCGCAGGAAATGTAAAACTTGCGCCCACACCTCCACACTCACTTCCCTCCAAGGCCCCAAGGGATCCTTCCATATCCGCCACAAGTTCACCTGTACCTCCACACACATCATCTATTGCATCCGCTGCACCCGATGTGGCCTCCTCTATATTGGTGAGACAGGCCGCTTACTTGCGGAACGCTTCAGAGAACACCTCTGGGCCGCCCGGACCAACCAACCCAACCACCCCGTGGCTCAACACTTTAACTCTCCCTCCCACTCCACCGAGGACATGCAGGTCCTTGGACTCCTCCACCGGCAGAACATAACAACACGACAGCTGGAGGAGGAGCGCCTCATGTTCCGCCTGGGAACCCTCCAACCACAAGGTATGAATTCAGATTTCTCCAGTTTCCTCATTTCCCCTCCCCCCACCTTGTCTCAGTCGGTTCCCTCAACTCAGCACCGCCCTCCTAACCTGCAATCTTCTTCCTGACCTCTCCGCCCCCACCCCACTCCGGCCTATCACCCTCACCTTGACCTCCTTCCACCTATCCCACCTCCATCGCCCCTCCCCCAAGTCCCTCCCCCCTACCTTTTATCTTAGCCTGCTTGGCTACTCTCTCTCATTCCTGATGAAGGGCTTATGCTCAAAATGTCGAATTCTCTATTCCTGAGATGCTGCCTGGCCTGCTGTGCTTTGACCAGCAACACATTTTCAGCTATTAAATTTGCCAATCTAGAATATAGAACATTACAGCACTGTACAGGCCCTTCGGCCCTTGATGTTGTGCTGACCTGTGAAACCAATCTGAAGCCCATCCAACCTACACTATTCCATTCTCATCCATATGTTTTTCCAATGACCATTTAAATTTACAGGTATTAAAATAATAGACTTCGATTTACATGTTAATGACAGAACCAATGTTACAATAAACACACAAAAAGGCACTCCCTAATTTACAGCAATGATGATTGGCAGCTTATTACAACAGCACAGATGGTGATTCAGCCCATCAAGTTCATATCAGAATGCTATAGGTATGTGAAAGTGTAAATTATGCAACAACCTCAACATGCCTTGCACATACAAAAGAACATGAATTGCTGTGAAATGGTGAGATTAGACTAAATAGCTCTTTCACAGCCAGCATGGAGATGATAGGCTAAATCGCTTTGTTCTGTGGTGTAATTTTTATTCATGCAATTCTAATGTCACGGAATTTCCTGAGGACTACGGAAGCATAGATTGAAATCAACTTCATCTAAAACCCCATTGCTGATCGTAGGCAGAAAAAAAAAATCACAAAACCTAAGTAAGAAACTCTATGTTATGTGAACAACCTCTTCAGTGTTCTCTTTCATTGCAAATTCAGCTTCATATCCACACTATAGCATACAGTATTAAAAGCAAAGTAAGGCTCACTCACAATGATAAAGTATCAACTGATTATTGGGGAAAAAGTATTATTCAGGTCTCACTTTTGTATCAGTTGCAAAACAACACCTTGATATACAGTTAACACCAGATGGCTCTGAATGTATCAATTCAGGTAAGTGTATACAACTGACTGGCATAAATTGTATGCTTCCTTGAACACAATTCAGGGTTTAGTGGTTCCCTACCTCTGAGCCAGGAGGTCCAGGTTCAGGTTCCACCTCACTAATAGCCACTGAGGTGTGTCGTAACACAAGACAGTAGATTAGATAAAAATAAAAGAGCAAAGTGACACTAATGGGGGTGGATTAGGATTTAAGCATATCATACCTGTAACGATACTCTGTGAATAAATCAACACTAGGTAAAGATGGCTCTACTTTCTTCCTTCACATTTGGTTATCAGGAATATAGCATCCTTCACTTTTCTCACTTTCACAAATCTCTGCCTGCTTCACACAGGACAACATTCTACCTCTTTCCAAGGCAATCAGTATTAATTACAATAATCGACAAATGTTCAGTGAATGGTAGACATCATACCGCCTCTTCCTCCAAATCCACCGCCCCGTCCTCCAAATCCACCGCCCCGTCCTCCAAATCCACCGCCCCGCCCCCCTCGGGCTCCTCCACGACCTCCATTCCCTCGGCCTTTCTCACCAGGTGGCCGAGGTAAGAATCGCTGAAGAGGGAGTAGTTTAGCTGGATCGATGTAGAACTGTAGGGAAAGACAGAAACAACTAAAGTCTGCACAAAAAGGCCCATTTCAAATGCATCTCTAAGAAACTGTTTCAAGGAGAAAGAAAGACAAACCAATAATAAAATGTCACTCTTACGTTTGACAACTTAAATCGCTTTCGCGTGACATTGCCATATTTGCAGAAGCATCCAAAAACCAATATTGCTAGATGGAATTTGCGACTGATTTGTGCAAATATAAATTTCAATCACAACTGAAGAAATAGGCTGTTAACTGAGATTCTCAATTCTTTTGGTGGGATCTACAAATTACTCTCCCCTAAATTCTCAATTTTCAAAGGAGAGTAACTACAACTTTCCTTACTTGCCAATCTTCACAAGAAAACCTACCTTCTGTAGTTTCTTAAAAGAAGCAGCTTTCATGTTATCTGATAATTTAACTGAAAAGTACTATTAATGTCACTTAAGGAAAATTAGATATCGCAACTTATATACAATAGCAACAAGCTGTAAACTTGTGAGTAATTATAAATGAAAGTGCTACAATTTTTTTGAAGCAATCAATACGTCTTTTAATTTAAATTTTCATCAGACCCTCTGTGCCCTTCCTTAAGATGCACATCGAGTAAGCAATCAGGTCTAGGCCAGCCCAGGAATAAACCTCCTTATAAATTTTCCCTTTCATATCTCATATTGGTGAATATCTGACATTTACTCTCACACCCTGCTAAAGCAGCAGAGGAGAAATGAAAGCTGACCAGAAGGGAAATAAAAGGAAATGGGGATATGCATACTTACCCAGAGAGATGCACATCATGGAAACAGATCCTTTAGACGAGCTCATCTATGCCAACCAGATATCCGAAAATTTATTTAGCCCCATTTGCTACATCCCTCTAAACCCTTTCTAATCATGTACCCATTCACCTCCTCTGGCAGCTCATTCCATGCATGCACCACCCTCAGCGCTAAAAGGTTGCTCCTCAGGTCCCTTTCAAATCTTTTCCCTCTCACCTTAAACCTATGCCCTTGGGTTTTGGACCCTTCCCCCTACCCTGGGTGGAAGACCATGCTGATTTATCCTATCCATGTCCCTCATGATTTCTATAAGGTCACCCCTCAGCCTCTGACGCTCCAGAGAGAATAACCCCAGTCTATTCAGCCTCTTCCAAGAGCTGAAACCCTTCAATCCTGGCAAACATTCTTGGGAATTTTTTCTGAACCCTTTTAAGTTTCACAAAATCCTTCCTCTAGCAGGGATACCAGAACTGCAAACAATAGTGACCTAACCAATGCCCTGAACAGCCGCAACATGACCTCCCTCAACTCCTATACTCAATGCACTGACCAATAAAGGCAAGGTACCAAACAACTTCTTCACTACCCTATCTGCGAATACACCTTCAAGGAATTATGAATCTGCACTCCAAGGTGTCTTTGTTCAGCAACATGCCCCAGGATCTTACTATTAAGTATGTAAGATCCACCTTGATGTGCCTTTCCAAAATACAGCATCTCATTTATCTAAATTAAACTCCACCTGCCACTCCTCCGCCCATCTGATTGAAGTCCTGTTCTACCCCAAAATCACCTCAAAATGTCAAAGAGAGTATGAAAGTTTTAGAGAGTACAGGTTCTGGTGCAGAAATTGCATTAACACATTTCACTATGTAAAACATGAAATTTTACTGATTTTCCTTGACAAGCACTGAACGTTTCTAACTGTTTTGTTCATCTTAATCTTGAGACTACATTTGCAGATCCTGGTAGAGTACTTATCCACATTGTATTGAAGGGCTACGTGAAAGCATTCCCTAGCCTAGAACTTCTTGACAGATTTTACTACGGCACCTGACAAGGTCCTACTGATCAGAAAATTAAACCCACAGAATGCAAAGGTGATGCGTGTGCGTGCATGTGTTTGGCGTGATGAGGTGGCAAGTTGGATCCAAAGTTGGCTTAGTGACAGGAAACAAACGACAATAATCAACAGATGTTTTTGCAAAAGGAAAATGGCTTCTAGGGGTGTTCCACAGGACTCAGTTTTGAGTTCCCATATTTATGGTATGTACTATTGATTTAGACTTAAATGTGAGGCACATGATTCAAAAATTTGTCAGGTATAAACTAGCTAGTAGCTGTAGTGAAGTAGTGACTGCCGGAAGATAGCGATGGTTTGGTTCAGTGGGCAGTAAAATGATAAATGGAATTCAATCCAGAGAATTGCAAGATATCCATTTGTTGGAGAGGGCAAATAAAGTAAGGGAATATACAAAGAAATGGGAGGGGTTGAGAAGAATAGTGGTCAGGAGGTCCCTGGCAGGTAAGTAGGTAAGGTGGTCGAGAAGATATTTGGGATGCTTTCCTTCATCGGATGAGGTAATGAATATAGAATTAGGGATATAATGCTGAACCTACACAAAACAGTGGTTAGACAACTGGAATTTTGTGCATTATTCTGATTACTGCATGACATGAAGGGACATGATTATGCTACAAGACAGCACAGAGGAGATTTCCAAGAATATTGCTGCAGTTTTCAAGACCTGACAACGAACAGAGATTGGATAAACTGGGGCTATTTTCCTTAGAACAGAAGCAGCTGAGGGGTAAGTTAATTGAGGTCCACAAAATAAGAAGGAGCTTGGATAGTGTGGCCAGGAAGACCGGTTTCCCTCAGACAGTGGAGAAGTCAGTTATCAAGGGGCACAGATTTAAGATGATTGGTAAAAGACACAAGGAAATGCTCTGCCAAACGGTGGTGGGTGCCTGGAATGTATTACCCAGTTTGGTAACTGAAGTGGAAATCTTCAACTATTTCAAAACAAGAGGAATCTGGATCTGCATCTGAAGCACTGTTCCCTGCAAGGCTTCGAACCAGGCACCGGAAAGTGGGAGTAAAATCGATAGTGAGTTTATTCTTCTAATACGGAAATATTGGGTTGCCAGCCTCGATCTGTGCAGTGATTTTCCTTTGGTTTCAAAGAAAATGCTGGCTGATACAATACCCTCAAATGCAACATTATGTTGCGATCAACTTTGCAAACATGTTAGTTAAAATTCTTTCACAACACTAACTCATGAAAAGGATACAAAATCTCTGAGCTGCCCAAATATTTCATCAACTTTTCCAATTTGTTCTTTGTTTTCCAAATAGACTGGTGCATTGAAATACGGGACTTTATTTTCTTCAGAGGTGCATTTGCAAACAATTTCGTCTTCACAAGGATGTATGAAATGTCCCAATTCTACATTTAAAGGAAAGCAAATATTAGACATGTATAATCTCATTAAACCTACAGATCAAAATTTATGTCACATTTATGTGGATATACGTAGAACTGCACACCATTAAGATGGAGTTCAGTAGGAATATCTTTGGGGAGAGAGGTCACAGATTTTTGGAATTCTGCATCCCAAAAAACTTTCAAATCTCCATAACCAAAAACAATAGATTTTTGGATACTAAGGACATCAAGTGACATTGAGCTAACGTTGTAAAGTGGCACTGAGGTGAATGATCAGCTATGATTGGTTTGAAATGACAGTGCCAGCTCAAGAGGCTAAATGGCTTCCTACTGCTACCACGTTCATAAAATTGTACCACAGTGACAGGAGGGTGATCGTCGCAAGGCAATGTTACTTCCTCCCTTTCTGCTATCAGCTAGAAACCTCCAAATTGTTCCAGCCACTCACCACAATGATTCCATGAATTTTGCAGCAGCACAACAAACTGTCTTAGTTACATGGCGAGTGTCCTTTGAATAACCCCAGTACAGGGCCTACCTTGCATTAGAATGAACTGCAAAATTGCTGCTTACACGAGTTGATCAAATCTGGTATCCCAACCAACTCACGTGGGTCAACAGCATCATGATATGCACGTGTGCCTTCAAGCAAATAGGGGGAATTGCACCTACACCGTCACCCCACTTTATTAACTGTGTGTGAAGCTGCGTAAAGGGTACAGCACACATGGAAAATACACCTTACTCATGGTGGCAACGTGCAATGGTAAGTAAGGTCTGCATGTGCAATGCTGTAGATCATTTCACATTCAAGCACAACCAGTCAGTATTCTTGACAAATAGATTTGATTAGATTCCATACAATGTGGAGACACGCCCTTCAGCCCAACTAGTCCACACTAACACTCCCCCTAACTAACTAATGCTCCTAACTCTATGGGCAATTTAGCATGACCAATTCACCTAAACTACACATCTTTGGATTGTGGTAGGAAACCAGAGCTCCCGGAGGAAACCCACACAGAAACACAGGGAGAATGTGCAAACTCCACACAGACAGTCACCTGAGATTGGAATTAACCTGGGTCCCTTGCGCTGTGCAGCAGTGCTAACCACTGAACTACCGTGCCGACAGAAATCCTTCACCAATGAGCATTCAGTTCTGCTTTATCACAGGGGTAAGTGAGAAATTGGAAGCATTATATAACTTTCCATCTGCAAACATGCTTATCACACAAATGCCAATAAGAGACAATCTAACCACTGGCCCTTGACATTCACTGACATTATTATCATCGAATCACCCACAATCAACATCCTGGGGGTTATCATTGATCAGATACTCAACTAAAATTAGCAGAAAGTGGCTACAAGAACATGTCAGGGGCTAGGAATATTGCGGCCAAGTAACTCAGCTCCTGACTCCCCAAAGCCTGTCCACAATCTAAAATCATGAGTATGATTGAATACTCCCCAGCTGCCTAGATGGGTGCAGTCCCAACAATGCTCAAGTAGATTGACACCACCCAGGACAAAGCAACCTGCTTAATCACCACCACATCCACAAGTATCCATTCCCTCCACCACCGAACTCAGTGGCAGCAGTACAATCTACAAGATGCAGAAATTCACCAAATGTCCTCAGATAGCAACTTCCAAACTCATAACCACTTCCATCTAGAAAGACAAGGGCAACAGATATATGTGAACACCATAACACGCAAGTTTCCCTCAAAGCCATTCACCATCCTGATTTGGAAATAGATTGCCATTCCTTCATTGTCGCTGGGACAAAATCCCGAAATTCCCTTCATAATAACATTGTGGGTCAACCCACAGCATGTGGATTGCAGTGGTTCAAGAAGGCAGCTCACTACTACTTCTCAAGGCAACCAGGAAGGGCAATAAATGCTGGCCCAGCCAGCAACACCCATATCCTATGAACGGATAAAATGAAAAAACAAAATTGAATTATTTGTGTAATTAGGAAAGACCAAATAGCTAGTAACATCTTTAGCCAGTCTGCTTCACTAATTCCTGGGGGAAAAAAAGTAATCGTTAGACGAAGCAAACTAATGATTGAGCCACAGAAATATTTCAAATATTTACTTGAATAGCAATGATCCTGTGGTTTAGGATGGTGGTATTTTAAACCGATTGTAATCGTCTTACCAACCACTCTATCAGGAGGTCCCTGATCATATCCTGTATTGTAGCCTCCTCGTCCTCCGCCACGAAATCCTCCACCTCCTCGCCCTCCTCTTCCTCCACCAAAGCCACCTCCTCGTCCTCCTCTACCAAAACCTCCTCGAAAAGACATCACAATCAAAATCTCTGAAAGGAAAAAACAGATTTAAGTTTTCATAGTTGGGTGCATGAGCATCAGTTCATTTCTCTGAGCAGTCACAATTCACCATGAACACGTTACAAAGAGATAAGTGGATGCATCACATTGTTGCAGCTTCAAATCAGGAACTAACTGCTCAATTACTGGAGGAACAGGGTCAGTCATATAGTGTAGAAATTCAGTTAATCAACACTGCAAAATGGGCTATTATTCGGGACAGAAAGTGATGAAGACAATGCATGTGCTTCATGATGTATTTTAAGAATATATTCAGGGCTGCAACCCAATCAAGAACCAAATATGACTTAATTACTTCCAGGAAACGCAATGTGAAAAACAATGACACCTCACCTCCATCTATGGTCTTAAATCTCTCCACAACTCCTATACATAAACATCACGCGAGAGCTTCTGGACTTCTAGCAAGACTGTAAAAATTAGGTTCAGCTGCCTCCATGGACTGCTGCCCTTAAACAATTTCTCTTGTTTCTGGATTCAGAAAGCCATTTTTTTGGCCCTTGCTAATCCTGTGACTGTTTCCATTTCTTCTTCATTCACACAGCAGCCAGCAAATTCTTTAAATAGTTTTTTTAACATTATCAAATCTAGTCCAGATGATGTCTACCTGAAAGTCTTGACAGTGATGGGGGCAGTGTCTGTGTCTTTACATTCTGCATCTCTAACAGCTTGCATTGGATTGTTTCTTTAGATTACATGGCAGCCAATGTAGTTCCAAACTTTGAGGAAAGGATTGGAAAGATACCTGAAGGAATCACTAAGTATGCTATATGATCCCTTAAGCAAAGAACTAAATATCAGGAAAACTTAGATTAGATTCCCTACAGTGTGGAAACAGGCCCGCCGGCCCAACAAGTCCACACTGACTCTATGAAGAATAACCCACCCAGACCGATTTCCCTCTGACTAATGCACCTAACACTATGGGCAATTCAGCATGGCCAATTCATCTAACCTGCACATCTTTGGACTGTATGAGGAAACCGGAGCATTAGGAGGAAACCCACGCAGACACGGGGAGAACGTGCAAACTCCACAATCAGTAGCCCGAGGCTGGAATCGAACCTGGGACCCTGGTGAGGCAGCAGTGCTAACCACTGAGCCGCCTTATTGTTACGCTGGCTCTTGCATCTAATTAGAAAGCTTAAATTTTCACCACCTTTTGTAATAACCTTAAATTCTTCCCCTTTATTTAACTAATTGCCATGCAAAACCTGTTAAATATTCTTCCACTATCCTTTCAGGCAACGCAATTGTGATCAAAGCAAGTCCGTGCATTCGTACTCAGAATCCCTAGTGTGGAAGCAGGCCATTCGGCCCATCGAGTTCATATCAACTGTCCACAGAGCATCTCATCTAGACTCCTATCCCTGTTACCCTGCATCCCCCATGCGTAATCCACCTAAACTGCATATATCTGGACACTATGGGGCAATCTCTCATGGCCAATCCACCTAACCTGCACATCTTTGCACAGTAGGAGGAAACTGGAGCAGTGGAAACCTACGCAAGACAAGGGGCGAACGTGTAAACTCCACAGTTTGCCTGATCGTGGAATTGAACCTGGGTCCCTGGCACGGTGAGGAAGTAGTGCTAACCACTGAGCTGCCACTGCTTGATGAAGTCAAAAGGTATTAGTTGGGATAAGCTCATTACATTTTCTGGACTCCAAATACTTTTTGGAATTTGAAGAACCAGAGAAAATGTTTCTAATGCAATTCAAAGCCTCAGCTTGCATGAAAACTGAATGAAAACTGTCTTGAAAAATGCTTTGGGGGTCAGATGTTATAGGTGGGATTTCATTTTGGAGATTAGTTGGAAATGAGTCAATACTGACTCGACAAGGTGAGGGTAATTACAATTTATTATTTCTACTATTCATCTAGATGTACATTGTTGTTATGGGGAACAATCTGAAGGTTTGTAGATAATATGAAGATCTGGGAGAAACTCAAGACTAGTAAGCAACGCCCAACTGTTCTCAGTTAGAGGCCCTTGAGGATTTGGCTAATGGTTGGTTAGTTAGTTCCACTCATGCAACTTTCTGGAAGCCCTGCAAACTCTCTCCTTTCAAATGAGTATCTAATTCCCTTTTGAAAGCCAAGATTGAATCTGTCACCAACAGACTCTCAAATGATACATTCCAGATCACAACCACTCGCTGTGTAAAGAGTTTTGCCACATGTCACCATTAATTTATGGTGATCGATTCTTTTGCCAATGTCCTCTCACTCTTGACACTTACACTAGTAGGAACACAATTCCAGGCTCTATAGGCTTTTGAATACATCTATCAAACCTCCTCTCCACGTTCTCCGTCAAGGAGAACAACTCCATTTGCTCATCTATCCGTACAAGTGAAATCGCTTATACCTGGTTCCATTCTCAAATAATTTCGGCCCTTTCTCCTATTCAGGCACCCATTTCTTCTCCTCTCGAAAACCCTCAAGCTGCAGAGTGCACAAGTCAGAAATGGGTCATCACACAACTCTAAATCTCTGGTCACACCACAGCAATGGCACCTGCTACTGAAGCTTCAAAATCTGGGATGTGAACCACTTCAGGTAACAACACATCCTGCACATGGAGGAGGATGGAGCAAGATGCACACTGCATGGGTTGTAGAAACCCCACATACCTTTATTTATTACAATTAACTGATTCAACCCTACCAACTGAATATTAACTCAGCCATGCACTTGCACACTTTCAGTCACACTCACACAGATATCCACTGAAAAGCATTACAAACTCACCATCTCACAGAATCTAAAGAGTGGAAAAGCACAGCAGGTCAGGAAGCATCACAGGAGCAGTAGAATTGACGGTTCGGGCATAAGTCCATCATCAGGATCATCAATTCTCCTGCTCCTTGGATGCTGCCTGACCTGTTGTGCCTTTCCAGCACCACATTCTCGACTCTGATCTCCAGCACCTCACTATCTCACAGAATGTCTCAATCATACACATGCCTCTCATACAACTCAGAGTTTTTCAACTTGTACCCATCATGACAATTAGTAAGATATACCAATGTAAGGGAAAACAATATTTTACACTTTGTTAATTGGTTTGACTCTGACTAAAAGGGACATTATCATGGATAATTCAATGGTCAGATGATGAGGGACATTACCAAGCATCATTTAAAACAGGTAGGCTGACTTGGGACTGGTCACAGTATCAACAGGTCCAGGTGAGTTCAGTTTTAAAGACACCACATATGCCCCAAATCGACAGGGTTGCCATGAGATCCCTGCTAGACCCAGCTCTCTCTCAACTGACTTTGCTGGGTTCCATGAAAAACATGTGTTCGAATGAACGATACCTAATCTCCAATCCCTTGCATTTCTCTGATATGTTAATGACATGTTGGATTTATTTGAATTCTTTTGTTTAGTTTTTCACAGGATGTGGGCAATGCTGGCAAGACTAACCTTTATTATCCATACCTAACTGCCTTTGAACTCAGGCTTGCTCAGTCTCTGCAGAGGGCAGTTAAGTCTCAACCACACTGCACTGGTCTGAAGTCACTTGTAAGCTAGACTGGATAAGGATGGCAGATTTCCGTTCCCATTAGTGAACCAGATGATGTTTTATATAATCAATGGTTTCATGGTCACCAAAACTGATACCAGCTTTCAAATTTCAGATATATTGATGAAGTTTAATTCTACCAGCTGCAAGAGTCAGATTTGATCTCATGTGTCCTGTGCATTAGTTTGAGTTTCTGTATTATTAACACTGTGACATTACTCCTATGTCACCATTTTCCCAATCCACAGTTGCATGCAAGCATTTCCTTACACCTCCCAATGGGTTCCATCCTGCATTTAAACTGACCTCTAAGACAGAGATTTCAAATCACCTTTCCTCCTTTAATTGGAGTTGAGAAGTCAGCCAGTTATTGCCTAACACAAATCTACTTTCACTGGTCAACGTACACATCAGGACTCCTACACATCCAGCTGCGAGAAGATTCATCAACAACCTCATAAGTCGGACCCGAGCTATTATTCACTGAGTAAGCTTCCTGATGAAATAAGATGTGTCAAAGCCATTCTGCAGGATCAAAGTGACTGTGATCATGTCATTTCTTGTGGTGTATCACAGAAACTCATCAACGGCCCAAAGGCAGTCACTTGTATCCTGAGAAATGCACACAGTCTCACTCAAATTATCTTAGGTGAGGTGTCTCAGATTAAGCTAGCTATTGCTCTCTGCTATTATGCAGTCGCGACAGCAGCAGTGCCATCTAGCCAAACAATGTGCTGCCTATTTTATAGGGTAGCGTATCAATTTCAGTGCTAGTGTAATGCTAAGTATGTAGGACATTTATCCCAAAAACTGGAGGATTGTGTCAAACAGCATATTATTTTAGCTATTCTCAAAAAGCAAAGTCCTGACCGTTCCTTTCCCGCCCATGCTTACAAACCTCAAAACACACTAACCAATTCTTGCTGTGATCCTGCAAATTTGATTTTGCTTTTCCAAAGGTGATAAAAATTACAATGAAACCAATTCACAATTGTCGTTCGGGCCTGTAGTGTGGTACACTTCCATGTTTGGGCTTGGTTCCTTGCAGACATAGTATTTGTCTCAACTCAGAATGGGTTAAATTATTCTCTGGCCCATTTCTTAGGATTACACCATGACCAATACTAGCAAACCTGCCTATAATCAGAGTCCTCTTGTCAATTAATCAGCACTCTCTTCTCACAGTATAGTGCGTTAGTGTGAAGAGTAAACAGCACAATTCACAAGAAATACCAATGCATGCCAGATGATAAACTTTAAATCTTTAAACTTTCTTCACTAATACTCAAATTCTATACTATCAAAGAACAATTACTTGAAGAGGACTTAAGTCACTCAAATTTATTTCTTTTCAGAATGGGGTCACAATTTGAAATTGCACATGATTTGGAGACACCGGTGTTGGACTGGGATATACAAAGTTAAAAATCAGGTTATAGCCCAACAGGTTTAATTGGAAGCACTAGCTTTCGGAACGCTGCTCCATCATCAGGTGGTTGTGGAGTACACAATTGTAAGACACAGAATTTATAGCAAAAGTTTACAGTGTGATGTAACTGAAATTATACATTGAAAAATACCTTGTTTGTTACGTCTCATCTATTAGTTAATCTGAAAATGTAACTTTTAAAAAAAGCTTCGTGATTTACATATGAAAGAAGTGAAACTAACATGGTCATTCTAACAGATGAAAGACTTAAACAATCAAGGTATTTTTCAATGTATGATTTCAGTTACATGAGACTGTAAACCTATAAATTCTGTGTACTCCTCAACCACCTGATGAAGGAGCAGCACTCCAAAAGCTAGTGCTTCCAATTAAACCTGTTGGACGATAATCTGGTGTGATTTTTAATTTTGAAATTATACAAGCCATGATCTGGTTCAAATGACAAAGATAAATACTTGCCAAGGAAATAACAGGTCTGTGGAACAAGCTACTGGTTTGTACAAACCATAATCAAGCCAAAGGTGGTCATTTGGACTTGTTTTTGTTAAAATTAAAGCTACTTTTTGAGGTTTCTTTCCTTTAATTGGTCTATGCTTTTGTTTGATTTAGACCTCGCCCAAATTTCAATGGGTAGAGAATATACAGACTGATGTTTTTTTTGTTCCTGCCGTCAATTAGATGTAATCCATTGTTGTTTACTGACCTTGTAGCACAAGATCTTGCTTTGGATTTATACACCTCCTCGAGATTCGGTTCTGGCTCCCACATGGTCACTGTTCACGATTCCCTTTTTCTCAGATTGTGCCTGTAACCTTCAAATTACCCACCCTCTTAATTGCTATTTCCATTCGACATTTATTTTCTCCAAGTCTGTTCGACGTGATGCTTTCCTAACTCGAAGGCTAAATCTCCCGAAAATATCTTTGAATTTCTCTAGTCGTTTCCTCAGAGAAACATTCCAAATAGTCATACATCTGAAACATTAACTCTGATCCTTTCACAATAGATGGTATTCGGACCCACTGTGTTTATACTTTTCCAAACCCTCTGCTCTAACATGGCAGCTAAATTGCATCCTCCTTGTATTATCTGTCTAAACCTCATTTCTTTTCTTGGCCACTCTTTCAGAAATCACAAGGTCGTTCATAAAACGTGGCATAACAATCACGTGAGAGTTAAGCCTTTAAACCTTTGCACTTTTTCCAACTTTTCCCTTGCTAACTATTTGAGTATTCCAGTTCATTTTTGTTTTGGGGTTAGAACATTCTATGCTGCTAATTTCAAATCCATTCATAGGTCTAAGAAAGGGATACTTGAGCAACCTTTGGGAACGACTCGCAGAACAGTGCAAGAGAATTGGAAACCATAGTTTTAAAAATGTACGTTAGAATTTTAAGAGCAAACAACCGTTCATTCCTAAATTCATAGCTTGGCCCTATCTGCTCGGGAAGCTCTTCCTGTCTTCTAAACTAGAATTGCTCAGGCCTCCTTGGTTCTGAACCATTCCCTCACGCCCTAAAGTAATCCAGGGGCCCCTTCTCGTTGCTATAACTCCAGTGATTTTAGATGAACTAGGAAATGAACGAACTGCTGAGAACCGTCACCCAATTCTAAATGTCACGATTATATAAAAAAATTAAAAACGTCGTAAAGGAAAAATGAAAACGCAGGAGTAGAAATCCGGTTCCTGGATCTGCCTTCTTAGCAGCGACGAGAGGCACAGGGATCCCATGCAGTCGGTGCCAGAATCACTCCGTGTCCCCGAGCAGCGCGCGGCTCCATTTACTCACCGAACTCTGGCCCAGAGCTGGAACGTTACTCGGAGCACGCGCTCCTCCTTCAGCCACGTGCACTCGTCCCTGCTGCAAGGGACAAAAAGAAATATAAAACCCCCAAACTTAACTCGTTTATTGTGTCCCGCGCGAAAGCCAGTGTTTTTGTATTGTATCTTTAAATGTATTTTACCTTCACAAACTTCGAAAACACCTACTACATTTCAAATTTCCATTCATCCTCCTCAGCGAGACTACCTCAAAACACCGGGACCTTGCGACAATTTTGGGACGCTTCCCTTCATCAGTGACCTGCCGTATTACAGATGCTGCCCTGCTCGCCCTCTTCAGGTGGCTTGTCGGAAGTGCAGAGACCGATGGTGCACCCCCCTCTAGAGGCAGGATGTGTGCATTGCAGCGATACTGCAAGAGCTGGGAATTACATCCGGGCACATTTTATTTGTCAGCTACTGGTGACATCAATGAAAGTCTATCATTCTGTTGAAGAGTGACTGAGATATCCTCACAAGGAAACTATCTGCTGCACCCTTATAGAACAACCTTACACCTACACGAGTGAGAGCAAAGAATGTCAAACATGCTCAGGATTGAATGTGCCGAACCAATGCACCTGACCAGACCAGGTGACTTAAAATCCCATTCCTGACCCTAACATTGAACTTCTCCCCATGATTCTTTGCTAAGTTCCAAGTTGCTCACCTTTCGAATTTAATTTTTGACATATTTTGACCAAAACCTGGTCTGGAGCTGCATCACTATGGTTGAGCCCAGGTGTCAGCCTGAATTCAGATTTTTATGTGGTTTGTACACACAATACTGCTGGTTGTGCACTTGTCACATTTCTGTCTAGTCATGATACTCCAAGCTGCAATTTCTTGTTCATATTCTTCTTTGTTCCTAGGAAGCTCTAAAAGCCACATGGGTGTAGTTGATTATACCTTCTACCTGTGGGAATTACATGAATCACACTCTTGCAGTCTGAACCTCATGATCAGTTACGAACCTAGCTTTTTGACTCTTCAGAGCAGACCATTAATTATCTCATGTATATATTGACGTTAACAAGTTTTGAGAAGATGTGTAGCTCAGGTTGAGGTTTTAGATATAGGTTTGCTCACTGAGCTGAAAGGTTCATTTCCAGATGTTTCGTTACCCTACTAGGCGACATCTTCAGTGGACCAACTAGCCACAAAAAGACATGACCCTCTCTTACTAATATCCTCACATACGGACGAGGAAGGACACCACTTCGACTGGGACAACACATCTATCCTAGGACAAGCCAAGCAAAGACACGCATGAGAATTCCTTGAAGCATGGCATTCCAACCGGAACTCTCAACAAACACATCGAGTTAGACTCCATCAACCACCCCCTGAGAAGAGGAACAGAAAGTGACTTCACCACAGGAAATGACATCACCAACCCAAAAAAAGCCAAACATATAAATAGAAAGCAGGATTTTTCAGTATTGCTTCGCATGAGATCCACTAAAAATGTTACCTAGTAGAGTAACGAAACATCTGAAAATGAACTTTTCAGCTCAGCGAGCAAACCTACATCCATCTATTGAAGTGCCGCAGCCTGGAAAACTCTCCCAGTGTCCAATTGAGCTGAGGAATAAGTCTCTTGGAGAGAAGTTTTAGATTAGATTACTTACAGTGTGGAAACAGGCCCTTCGGCCCAACAAGTCCACACTGACCCGCAACCCATACCCCTACATTTACCCCTTACCTAACACTACGGGCAATTTAGCATGGCCAATTCACCTGACCCGCACATCTTTGGACTGTGGGAGGAAACCCACGCAGACACGGGGAGAACGTGCAAACTCTACACAGTCAGTCGCCTGAGTCGGGAATTGAACCCAAGTCTCAGGCGCTGTGAGGCAGCAGTGCTAACCACTGTGCCACCGTGCCACCCAAGTAATTCCTATGGCATTTTGGGCCATAGTAATTCTGAAGATGACCAAGGGAAACCTTCCAAAGCCACTGAGTGATGCTGAGGCATGTATAGATAAGTCACCACCACCTGGGAAAGCCATGACCATATCTGACATTGTGTTTTGGACAATTGAAGGTAGTTTGTGCCCATTCTGAGCACATGCCAATATTCATCAACAACAACAACAGCACTGTTTGCTTTCTCCTGATCTTCCTTCCCTTTGGCCTTTTGTCCTGTGCAACGGTGTAAGCAAAGCCCACCCAGAAGAACCTTCTAGCTCCTGGCACAAATCCACAAACTGTGACAAAGGCAGGTAAAGGTATAATTACCTCTGTTAACATGGCCTTTGTGTCTCAGACAGCTTCAGGAGACCTTTCCCCAGACTACAGCAGAACATTTTCCATCACATGGTGACTTATTTCTACAATAATCTGATCCTCTCGGTGAAAGTGAGGACTGCAGTTGCTGGAGATTAGGTCGAGAGTGTGGTGCTGGAAAAGCACAGCAGGTCAGGCAGCATTTGAGGAGCAGGAGAATTGATGTTCTGGGCTACAGGTGCAGGTTAACTGTCACCTGGTGACTGTACAATACTGATAAGTGCACTGTGTCTGGACGCATGAGTCATTTTTGGGAACCAGAACATAAACGCATCCCCACCCCTGCCCTGTGAAGCAGAGTTGGTAATTACTGGGTTTTAAATGGGTCTTCCCTTCCCTAGGCTGGGGGGCCCAGACCCACGTGCTGGTGATCCTGCCCAGCTGCACACATTCACCCTGGCGTCCCCTTTTATATTTCCCTATCTGCCCCTTACACGGTGCTTTCGAGGTGTCTATATAGGTCAAGAGGAGTCCACACCCACACAAATAGAGATTCTACTGATCGCCGGTGGGTAGCAGACAGTTCAGTTCCCATGCAAACTCAGATGGGTTTTATAGAAGAGGTTATCTTCCAAATCCTGACATGCTCCTGACAGTCGCAACACTTAAACACAGTAATATATATACAGGTGCACACATTTTTGCAGTTAAATAAAGTTATCAGTCAAAGTCTGTGTGTTCGTCAGAAGGTGCAGTTGTGCTTCTGTGTGGTTTGTTCTGTTGTGTTTTCGGTACTTCCCCCAAGATGACCATCTTGTCTGCGCCTAGGGAATGGTCAATGACATTAGTTTGGTCATAGGTGTCTTTAAAAGATTTTAGTTGGGTCTAGTGCTTCCATGTGCTTTTTCCTTTAATATCTATGCAGGCACAGGTGTCCCCACTTATTACCATGTCATATGGCCCATTCCATTTTGGGGCAAAGCCTGGTTTGTCAGGCAGTGCTCACACCAGGTCATGACTTCCTGCTGCTGGGGACCTCAAGGAATATAGTATGTAAGGCAGATGAGCTTAGGGTTTAGATTGGTGCCTGGGAGTATGATGTTTTTGCAATGACAGAGACTTGGTTGAAAGAAGGGTATTACTGGCAACCAAGTGTTCCAGGACATAGATGCTTCAGACAGGATAGGGAGGGAAGTAAAAGGAGGGGTGGAGTTGCATTGCTGGTCAGGGATGATATCATGTGCTAAAGGAGGACACTCTGGAGGGCTTGGGTCATGAGGCACTATGGGTGGAGCTGAGAAATAAGAAGGGTGCAGTTACATTGTTGGGGCTGTATTACAGGCCTCCCAACAGTGAGCATGAGGTAGAAGAACAAATAGGTAAACAGATTATGGAAAGATGTTGTGGCAATAGGGTAATGGTGATGGGAGATTTTAATTTTCCCAACATTGACTGGGATTCACTTGGCGTCAGATGTCTGGATGGGATAGAATTTGTAAGAAGCATCCAGGAGAGATTTCTAGAGCAGTATGTGAATAGTCCAATGAGGGAAGGGGCTATATTGGACCTGGTATTGTGGAATGAGCCAGACCAGGTGCTAGATGTTTCGGTGGGGGGATTTCTTTTGGAACAGTAACTACAATTCTGTAAGTTTTAAAATACTCGTAGACAAAGATGAGAGTGGTCCTAAGGGAAGAGTACTAAACTGGGCCAAGGCCAATTATATCAAAATTAGGCAGGAGCTGGGAAATGTGGTTTGGACACAACTATTTGAAGGCAAGTCCACACTTGATATGTGGGAGGCTTTCAAATATAGTGCAGGACAGGCATGTCCCGTTGAAGGCAAAAGATAGAAAAAGCAAGATTCATGAACCGTGGATGACAGAATAAATCGTACGACTAGCCAAGATGAAAAAGGAAACATACATAAGGTCCAGGCAGCTAAGAACAGAATGGGCCCTGGAGGAAAATCAGAAGAGTAAGACCAGTCTTAAACAAGGAATCAAGTGGGCTAAAAGGGGTCATGAAATAGCTTTAGCAAGCAGAATTAAGGAGAAGCCCAAAGCATTTTATTCACATATAAGAAGTGGGTAACGAGAGAAAGGATTGGTCCACTAAAGGATAGTGAAGGAAGGCTGTGTGTCGAATCTGAGAAAATGGTTGAGTTTCTGAATGATTACTTAGCATCAGTGTTCACTGAGGAAAGGAACAAATTGAATGTTGAGATTAGAGATAAAAGTTTGATTACTCTGGATCATGTTGACATAAGTAGGAAAGATATGTTGGGTAGGCTAGAGGTGGACAAATCCTCAGGACTGGATGGGATCTATCCCAGGTTGCTGCAGGAGGTGAGAGATGAAATAGCTGGGGCCCTGACAGCTATCTTTGTGGCATCCTTAAACACAGGTGCGGTGCCGGAGGACAAGAAGGTTGCTGTACAAGAAGGGTGGTAGGTATATTTCAGGAGGAGAGGAGAGTAGGAGAAAGATAAAGAGAGAGAGAAAGACAGAGAGAGAGACACACAAACCGAAAAGCGAGAGGAAGAAAGGTTGAAAGAAAGAAGAGGAGAGGCGGAGAGAGAGTGAGAGAGAAAGAAAGAAAGAAAGAAAGAAAGAAGGACAGAGAGAGAGAGGGACAGAGAGAGAGAGACAGACAGGCAAAGAAAGAGAGACAAAGAGAGAGCAAGAGAGCGACAGAGAGGTAGAGAGAGGAAGAAAGAGTGAAAGAAAGAGAAGGAGAGGCGGAGAGTGAGAGAGAGAAAAAAGTGAAAGAGAGAGAAAGAGAGAACAAGAGAGAGAGAGAGAAAGAAAGAGTGAGAAAAAGGAAGAGAGAGAAACAGAGAGAGAAAGACAGAGAGGGAAAGAGAGAGAGAGAAAGATTTAAAGAAAGAGGAGGAGAGGCAGAGAGAGAGTGAGAGAGAAAGAGAGAGAGGAAGTGGGAGAGAGAGAGAGACAGAAAGAGAAAGAGAGAAACAGAGAAAGAAAGTGACAGAAAGAGAAAGACAGAGGAGAGGAGGAGAGTAGGAGAATGACAGAGAGAGAGAGAGAGAAAGAGAAAGATGGAAAAGAGGAGGAGAATATGAGAAAGAGAGAGAAAGAGAAAGAGGAGAGGAGAGTAGGAGAAAAAGACAGAGAGAGACACACAGAGTGAAAAGAGAGGAGGAAAGATTGAAAGAAAGGAGGAGAGGCGGAGAGAGAGTGAGAGAGAAAGAGAGAGAAAGAGAACGAGAGAGAGAAGGAAAGAAAGAGTGAGAAAAAGAAAGAGAGAGAAAGAGAGAGAGAGACAGACAGAGAGAGAGACAGACAGGCAAAGAGAGAGGCGAAGAGAGAGCAAGAGAGAGGAAGAAAGAGTGAAAGAAAGAAAGAGAGAGACAGGTAGTTAGATAGAACGAGTGAGAGAGAAAGAGAGAAAGAGAGAAGTGGAGAGAGAGAGAGAGAGAGAAACAGGCACTTAGTGAGTGAGAGAAAGAACGAGGGAGTGAGTGAGAGAGAGAAAGAGAAAGAGAGACAGAGACAGAGGGAAAGAGAGAGAGTGAGAAAGAAAGAAAAAAGAGAAAGAGAGAGAGAGAAAGAAAGAAAGAAAGAAAGAAAGAAAGAAAGAGAGAAAGAAAGAAGGAGAGAAAGAAAGAGAGAAAGAAAGAGAAGGAGACGCAGAGAGAGAGAGAGAGGCAGTTAGACAGTGAGTGAGAGAGAGAGGAGGGAGTGAGAGAGAAAGAGGAAGGAGAGAGAGAAAGAGAGAGAGAGTGACAAAGGAGAGGAGAGTAGGAGAAAGACAGAGATGGAAAGACAGAGAGAAACACAGAGTGAAAAGTGAGAGAAAGAAAGATTGTAAGAAAGAGGAGGACAGGCAGAGAGAGAGTGAGAGAGAAAGAGAGAGAAAGAGAACGAGAAAGAGAGAGAAAGAGTGAGAGAAAGAAAGAGTGAGAGAAAGAAAGGGAGCGAGAAAGAGAGACAGACAGGCAAAGAGAGAGAGACAAAGAGAGAGCAAGAGAGAGGAAGAAAGAGTGAAAGAAAGAGAAGAAGAGGTGGCGAGAGAGAGAGAGAGAAGAGGAGAGAGAGGAGAAGAGAGAGAAAAGGAGAGAAAGAGAAAGAGAGAAAGAAAGAGTGGTAGAAAGAAAGAAAGAAGAGAGAGAGGCAGTTAGATAGTGAGTAATAGAGAAAGAGATAGGAGAGAGAGAGAGAAAGAGACAGAAAGAAAGAGAAAGAAGCAGAAAGAGAGAGAGAGAGAGACAAAGATTGAGGAGAGGAGGAGAGTAGGAGAGAGAAAGAGAAAGAGAGAATGAGAGAGAGAGAGAGAAAGAAAGAAAGTGAGAAAAAGAAAGCGAGAGAGAGAGAAAGAGAGAGGGAGGGACAGACAGGCAAAGAGAGAGGGAGACAAAGAGAGAGCAAGACAGTGAGAGAGAGGAAGAGAGAGGAAGAAAGAGTGAAGGAAAGAAAGAGGAGTGGCAGAGAGTGAGAGAGAGAAAAAAGAGAAAGAGAGAAAGAGTGAACGAGAGAGAGAGAAAGAAAGAGTGAGAAAAAGAAAGAGAGAGAGAAACAGAGAGAGAAAGACAGAGAGAGGGAGTGAGAGAAAAAAAGACAGAGAGAGAGAGATAGAGATAGAGAGAGAGAGTGAAAAGAGAGAGGAAGAAAGATTGAAAGAAAGAGGAGCCGCGGCGGAGAGAGAATGAGAGAGAAAGAGAAAGAAAGAGAAAGAGAGAAAGAGAGAACGAAGGAAAGAAAGAAGGAAAGAAAGAAAGAAAGGAAGAATGAAAGAGTGAGAAAAAGAAAAAGAGAGAGAGGGGGACAGAGAGAGAGAGAGACAGGCAGGCAAAGAGAGAGAGAGACAAAGACAGAGCAAGAGAGAGGAGGAGAGGGGAAGAAAGAGTGAAAGAAAGAGAGAGAGAGGGAGAGAGAGAGAGAGAGGCAGTTAGATAGGGTGAGTGAGAGAGAAAGAGAAAGAGAGGGAGCGAGACAGATAGAGAAAGAGAGAAAGACAGAAAGAGAGAAAGACAGAAAGAGAGAAAATGAATAGGAGAGGTGCAGAGAGAGAGAGTGACAGGCAGTTAGATAGTGAGTGAGAGAGAGAACGAGGGAGTGAGAGAGAAAGAGCGAGTAAGAGATAGAGAGAGAGATACAGAGTGAGAGAGAGAGAGAGAAGAAGAGAGAGAGGCAGAAAGGGAAAGGAGAGGGGAAGAAAGATGGAGGAGAGTAGGAGATGAGGAGAATAAGAGAGAGAGAGAGAGAGAGTTTGTGCAAGAGAAAGACCGAAAGAAAGAGAGAGGAAGAAAGAGGAGGAAAGAGGAAGAAAGAGTGAAAGAAAGAAAGAAAGAGAAGGAGAGGCAGAGAGTGAGAGATAGAGAGGCAGTTAGATAGAAAGAGTGAGAGAGAGAAAGAGAGAGAGAGAGCAAGAGGGAGAGGGAGAGAAAGAAAGTGAGAGAGTGAGAAAGACAGAAGGAAAGAGAGAGTGTGTGGAAGAGAGAGAGCGAAAAGAGAGAGGAAGAAAAATTGAAAGAGAGAGGAGAGGCAGAGAGTGAGAGAGAGAGAGAGAGACAGACAGAGAGCGAGAGAGAGAGAGAGAGAGAGAAAGAAAGAGCGAGCGAGAGAGTGGGAGAGAGAGGAAGAAAGAGTGAAAGAAAGGAAGAGAAGGAGAGGCAGAGAGAGAAAGAGACAGGCAGTTAGACAGAGTGAGTGAGCGAGAAAGAGAAAGAGAGTGAGAGAGAGAGAGAATGAGAGAGAGAGAGTAAAAGAGACAGAAAGAAAGAGACAGAAAGAAAGATTGAAAGAAAGAGACGGAGAGGCGGACAGAGACAGAGCATTACAGGCAGTTAGATAGAGTGAAAGAGAGAGAGAAAGAGAGAGCGCAAGAGAAAGAGAGACAGACAGACAGAAAGAGTGAGCACGAGAGGAAAAAGAGAGAGAAAAAAAGAAAGAGAAAATGAGAGAGACAGAAAGATAAAGCAGAGGAGGAGAGTAGGAGGAGAGTAGGAGAAAGACAGAGAGAGAGAGAAAGAGAAAGTGGGGGAAAGTGAGAGACAGAAAGAGAGAGAGAGGAAGATGGGGGAGAGTAGGAGAAAGACAAAGAAAGAGAAAGAGAAAGAAAGGGAGAGAGAGAAAGAAAGAAAGAGTGGGAGAGAGAAAGAGAAAGAGAGAGACAGAAAGCGAAAGACAAACAGAAAGCAAAAAACAGAGGAGAGGAGGAGAGGAGGAGAATGACAGAGAATGAGAGAGAGAGAAAGAGAAAGACACAGAAAGGGAGAGAGAGACAGAAAGAAAGAGAGAGAAAGAGAAAGTCAGAGAGAGAGAGAGAAAGAGAAAGACAGAAGAGAGGAGGAGAGGAGGAGAGGGAGACAGAAAGAGAGAGAAAGAGATAAAGCGAGAACAAGAGAAAGAGAGAGAGAGAAAGAGAGAGTGATCGAGATAAAGCAGAGAGAGAAAGAAAGAGAGAGAAAGAAAGCGGAAGAAAGAGAATGAAAGAAAGAATGAGAGGTGGAGTGAGACAGAGAAACAAGCTATTAGAGTGAGTGAAAGAGAAAGAAAAAGAGAGAATGAGGGAGAGAAAGAGAGAGAGAGAGAGAGAGAAAGAAAGGTGCAAAGAAAGGGAAGGTAAGGACGGAGAGAGAGAAAGACAGAACGAGGGGGAGAGAGAAAGAGAGAAAATGAGGGGGAGAGAAAGACAGAGAGAGAGTGACAGAAAGAGAAAGAGAAAGAGAGAAAAAGATAGATAGAGGAGAGGAGGAGAGTAGGAGAGAGAAAGATAGGAAGAGAGAGAGCGTGAGAGAGAGCGCACGAGAGAGAAGAAGAAAGAGAAGGAGAGGTTGAGTGAGAGAGCGAGAGATACAGGCAGTTAGATAGATAGATAGAGAGAGAGAAGGATAGAGAGAAAGAGGGACAGAAAGACAGAGAAAAGGAGAGAGAGAAAAGGAGAGAGAGAAAAGGAGAGAGACAGAAAAAGAGAGAGGGAGAGAAAGAGAGAGAGAGAGAGAGAAAGAGAGAGAGAGAGAGAGAGAGAGAGAGAGAGAGAAAGAGAGAGAGAAAAAGAGAGAGAGAAACAGAGAAAAAGAAAGATAAAAAGAGAGAGAAAGAGTGAGAGAGAAAAAAAGAAAAAGAGAGAGAAAAAGAGTGAGAGAGGAAGAGAGAGAGGAAGAAAGAGAAGGAGAGGCAGAGAGAGACAGGCAGTAAGATAGAGAGAAAGAGAAAAGAGAGAGAGAAAGAAAGAGAGAGTGAAAGATAGAGAGAAAGAGACAAAGAAAGAGAAAGAGAAAGAAAGTGAGAGAGTGAGAGAGAGACAGAAGAAGAAAGTGTGAAAGAAAGAGGAGGCGGAGAGAGAGACAGGCAGTTAGATAGAGTGAAAGAGAAAGACAGTAAGAGAATGAGACAATGAGAGAGTGAGAGAAAGAGAAACAGAGAGAGAGAAAGAAAAATAGAGGAGATGAGCAGAGTAGGAGAGAGAGAGCGAGAGAAAGAGAGGAGAGAGCGAGAGAGTGAGAGAAAGAAAGGGAGAGGAAGAAAGAGTGAAAGAAAGAACGAGAAGGAGAAGTGGAGTGAGAGACACAGGCAGTTAGATAGCAAGTGAAAGAGAAAGAGAAAGTGAGAGAGATGGAAAGACAGAGAAGGAAAGACAGAACAGGACAGAGAACAGGACAGAGAGAGAGCACGAGAGATATATAGAGAGAACAGCAGAGTAGGAGAGAGAGAGTGAGAGAAAGAAAGGGAGAGGAAGAAAGAGAAGCAGAGGTGGAGAGAGAGAAAGAGAGCAAGAGACTGAGACAGACAGTTAGAAAGAGATAGACAGAGACAGAGAGAGAAAAAGAGAGAGAGAAAGAGAAAGGCAAGGATGAGAGTAGGAGAAAGACAGAGAAAGAGAGAGAGAGAAAGAGAGAATGAGAGAGAGAAAGAAAGAAAGAAGGAAAGAAAGAAAGAGAGAGAGAAAGAGAAAGGAGAGGATGAGAGGAGGAGAAAGACAGAGAGTGTGGGAGAGAGAGAGAAAGAGAGTGAGACAAAGGAAGTTGGAGGAGAGGAGTAGAAAGACAGAGAGAATGAGAGAGAGAGAGAAAGAGAGAATGAGAGAGAGAGAGAAAGAAGGAAAGAAAGAAAGAAAGAGAGAGAAATAGAGAGAGAAAGAGAAAGGAGAAGATGAGAGTAGGAGAAAGACAGAGAGAGAGAGAATGAGAGAGAGAAAGAAAGAAAGAAGGAAAGAAAGAAAGAGAGAGAGAAAGAGAGAAAGAGAAAGGAGAGGATGAGAGTAGGAGAAAGACAGAGAGAGAGTGGGTGAGAGAGAGAGAGTGAGACAAAGGAAGTTGGAGGAGAGGAGGAGAAAGACAGAGAGAATGAGAGAGAGAGAGAGAGACAGAAAGAAGGAAAGAAAGAAAGAGAGAGAGAGAGAAAGAGACAGAAAGAGAAAGGAGAAGATGAGAGTAGGAGAAAGACAGAGAGAGAGAGAGAGAAAGTGGGAGAGAGAAAGAGAGAGAAAGAGAAAAAGAGTGAGAGAGAGAAAGTTGGAGGAGAGGAGGAGAAAGACAGAGAAAGAGAAAGAGAGAAAGAAAGAGAGAGAGAGACAGAGAGAGAGAGAGAAAGAAAGAAAGAAAGAAGGATAGAGAGAGAGGGACAGAGAGATAGAGAGACAGACAGGCAAAGAGAGAGCAAGAGAATGGAAGAGAGAGGAAGAAAGAGTGGAAGAAAGAAAGAGAGAGAGAGAGAGAGTTAGTTAGATAGAATGAGAGAGAGAGAAAGAGAAAGAGAGAGGGAGAGAGAGAGAAAGAGAGAAGCGGGGGGAGAGAGAGAGAGACAGGCACTTAGATAGCGAGTGAGAGAGAGAATGATGGAGTGAGTGAGAAGAGAAAGGAGAGAGAGAAAGAGAGAGACAGAGAGAGAGAGAGAAAGAGTTAGAGAGACAGAGAGAAAGAGAGAGAGGGGGACAGAGAGAGAGAGAGACAGAGAGAGACAAAGAGAGAGCACGAGATCGAGACAGAGGTAGAGAGAGGAAGAAAGAGTGAAAGAAAGAAAGAGGAGGAGAGGCGGAGAGAGAGAGAGAGAGAAAGAGAGAAAGAAAGAGAGAAAGAAGGAGAAAAAGAAGGAGAGAAAGAAGGAGAGAAAGAAGGAGAGAAAGAAAGAGAAGGAGAGGCGGAGAGAGAGAGAGAGAGACAGGCAGATAGACAGTGAGTGAGAGAGAAAGAGAAAGGAGAGAGAGAAAGAGAGAGAGACAGTGACAGAGGAGAGGAGAGTAGGAGAAAGACAGAAATGGAAAGACAGAGAGAGACACAGAGTGAAAAGTGAGAGGAATAAAGATTGAAAGAAAGAGGAGGAGAGGCGGAGAGAGAGTGAGAGAGAAAGAAAAAGAGAGAGAAAGAGAATGAGAGAGAGAGAGAGAAAGAAAGAGTGAGAAAAAGGAAGAGAGAAAGAGAGAGACAGACAGGCAAAGAGAGAGAGACAAAGAGAGAGCAAGAGAGAGGAAGGAAGAGTGAAAGAAAGAAAGAAAGAAAAGGAGAGGTAGAGACAGAGAGACAGAGAAGAAGAGAGAGAAAAGGAGAGAAAGAGAAAGAGAGAAAGAAAGAGTGGAAGAAAGAAAGAGAGAGAAGGAGAGGTGGAGAGAGAGAGAGAGAGACAGGCAGTTAGATAGTGAGTAATACAGAAAGAGAAAGGAGAGAGTGAGAGAGAGAGACAGACAGACAGACAGAAAGAAAGAGAAAGAAGCAGAAAGAGAGAGAGAGAGAGACAAAGATTGAGGAGAGGAGGAGAGTAGGAGAGAGAAAGAGAAAGAGAGAATGAGAGAGAGAGAGAGAGAGAAAGAAAGATGAGAAAAAGAAAGAGAGAGAGAGAAAGAGAGAGAGAGGGACAGACAGGCAAAGAGAGAGGGAGACAAAGAGAGAGCAAGAGAGCGAGAGAGAGGAAGAAAGGGTGAAAGAAAGAAAGAGAAGGAGTGGCGGAGAGTGAGAGAGAGAAAAAAGAGAAAGACAGAGAAAGAGTGAATGAGAGAGAGAAAGAGTGAGAAAATGAAAGAGAGAGAGAGAAACAGAGAGAGAAAGACAGAGAGAGGGAGTGAGAGAAAGAAAGACAGATAGAGAGAGAGTGAAAAGAGAGAGGAAGAAAGATTGAAAGAAAGAGGAGCCGCGGTGGAGAGAGAATGAGAGAGAAAGAGAAAGAAAGAGAAAGAAAGAGAAAGAAAGAAGAAAGAAAGAAAGAAAGAAAGAAAGAGAGAGTGAGAAAAAGAAATAGAGAAAGAAATAGAGAGAGGGGGACAGAGAGAGCAAGAGACTGGCAGGCAAAGAGAGAGAGAGAGACAAAGAGAGAGCAAGAGAGAGGAGGAGAGAGGAAGAAAGAGTGAAGGAAAGAAAGAAAGGCAGAAAGAAAGAGAGAGAGAGAGAGACAGGTAGTTAGATAGTGAGTGAGAGAGAGAACGAGGGAGTGAGAGAGAAAGAGAAAGAAGAGACAGAGAGAGAGAGACAGAGACAGCGAGACAGAGACAGCGAAAGAGAGAGAGAGACAGTGAGGGAGAGAGACAGCGAGGGAGAGAGACAGCGAGACAGAGACAGAGACAGTGAGACAGACAGAGAGAGAGAAAGAAAGAGAGAGAGAGAAAGAAAGAGACAGAGAGACAGAGGAGAGGAGAGTAGGAGAAAGAAAGAGAGATGGAAAGACAGAGAGAGAGAGACAGCGAGAGAGACAGAGACAGCGAGACAGACAAAGAGAGAGAAAGAAAGAGAAGGAGAGTCGGAGAGAGAGACAGGCAGTTTAGATAGTGAGTGAGAGAGAGAAGGAGGGAGTGAGAGAGAAGGAGGGAGTGAGAGAGAAAGAGAAAGGAGAGAGAGAGAGAAAGAGAGACAGAGAGAGAAACAGAGAGAGAGACAGAGAGAGACAGAGAGAGACAGAGAGAGAGACAGAGAGAGAGAAAGAAAGAAAGAGAGAGAAAGAAAGAGAAGGAGAGGTGGAGAGAGAGAGACAGGCAGTTAGATAGTGAGTGTGAGAGAGAGAGAGAACGAGGGAGTGAGAGAGAAAGAGAAAGAGAAAGAAGAGAGAGAGAGAGAGACAGAGAGAGAGAGACAGAGACAGCGAGAGAGAGACAGCGAGAGAGAGACAGCGAGAGAGAGAGACAGCGAGAGAGAGAGACAGCGAGAGAGACAGAGACAGCGAGACAGAGAGAGAGAGAAAGAAAGAAAGAGAGAGAGAGAAAGAAAGAGAAGGAGAGGCGGAGAGAGAGAGACAGGCAGTTAGATAGTGAGTGAGAGAGAGAACGAGGGAGTGAGAGAGAAAGAGAAAGGAGAGAGAGAACGAGAGAGAGAGGAGAGTAGGAGAAAGAAAGAGAGATGGAAAGACAGAGAGAGACATACAGAGCGAAAAGAGAGAGGAAGAAAGATTGAAAGAAAGAGGAGGAGAGGCGGAGAGAGAGTGAGAGAGAAAGAGAAAGAGAGAGAGAAAGAAAGTGAGAAAATGAAAAAGAGAGAGAGAAAGAGATAGACAGACAGATAAAGAGAGAGACAGACAAAGAGAGAGCAATAGAGAGGAAGAAAGAGTGAAAGAAAGAGGAGAGGTGGAGAGTGATAGAGAGAGAGAAAAAAGGAGAGAGAGAAAAAGAGAGAGAGAAAGAGAGAGAAAAAGAGAGAAAAAGGGAGAAAAGGAGAGAAAGAGAGAGAGAGAAAGAGAGAGAAATAGAGAAAGAGAGAAAAAGAAAGAGAAAGAGAGAGAAAAAGAGAGAGAAAGAGAGAGAGACTGAGTGAGAGAGAAAGAGAGAGAGAGAAAGAGAGAGAGGAAGTGAGAGAGGAAGAGAGAGGAAAAGAGAGAGAGGAAGAGAGAAAGAAAGAAAGAGAACGAGAGGCAGAGAGAGTGAGAGAAAGAGAAAATAGAGAGAGAAAGAAAGAAAGAGAGTGAAAGACAGAGAGAAAGAGACAAAGAAAGAGAGACAAAGAAAGAGAGAGACAAAGAAAGTGAGAGAGCGCGAGACAGAGAGAAAAGATGAAATAGTGAAAGAAAGAGGAGAGGCAGAGAGAGTGAGAGAGAGAGAGACAGGCAGTCAGATAGAGAGAGTGAGAGAGAAAGACAGTGAGAGAAAGAGACAATGAAAGAAAGAGAGAAAGAGAAACAGAGAGAGCAAGAGAAAGAGGAGAGAGCGAGAGTGAGAGAAAGAAAGGGAGAGGAAGAAAGAGTGAAAGAAAGAAAGAGAAGGAGAAGTGGAGAGAGAGAGAGAGACAGGCAGTTAGATAGTGAGTGAGAGAGAAAGAGAAAGTGAGAGAGATGGAAAGACAGAGAAGGAAATACAGAGAACAGGACAGAGAGAGAGCATGAGAGAGAGCGTGAGAGAAAGAGAGAGAAGAGCAGAGTGGGAGAGAGAGAGTGAGAGAAAGAAAGGGAGAGGAAGAAAGAGTGAAAGAAAGAAAGAGAAGCAGAGGCAGAGAGAGAGAAAGAGAGCAAGAGAGAGAGATAGGCGGTTGGAAAGAGATAGACAGAGGCAGAGAGAGAAAGAGATGGAGAGCGAGAAAGAGAAAGGATAGGAGGCAAGTAGGAGAAAGACAGAGAGAGAGAGAAAGAGAAAGAGAGTGATAGACAGAGGAAGTTGGATGAGAGGAAGAGAGGGGGAGAAAGACAGAGAGAAAGAGAGAGAAAGAGAGAACAAGAGAGAGAAAGAAAGAAAGAAAGAAAGAGAGAGAGAGCAAGAGAGCAGTAGAGAGAGGAAGAAAGAGTGAGAAAAAGAAAGAGAGAGAAACATAGAGAAAGACAGAGAGAGAGGGAGAGAGAGACAAAAAGAGAGAGAGAAAGAGAGGGTGTGAAAAGAGAGAGGAAGAAAGATTGAAAGAAAGAGGAGGAGAGGCAGAGAGAGAGAGAGTGAGAGAGAAAGAAAGAGAAAGAGAGAAAGTGGGGGAGAGAGAGAGAGAGAGAGAGAAAGAGACAGACAGACAGAAAGAGAAAGAGAGACAGAAAGAGAAAGAGAGAGACAGAAAAAGAAAGACAGAGGAGAGGAGGGGAGTAGGAGAATGAGAGAGAGAGAGAGAGAAAGAGAAAGATGGAAGAGAGGAGGAGAATAGGAGAGAGAGAGACAGAGAGAGAGAGAAAGAGAGAAAGAGAAAGAAAGAGGAGAGGAGAGTAGGAAAAAGACAGAGAGAGAGAAAGACAGAGAGATGGAAAGACAGAGAGAGACACACAAAGTGAAAAGAGAGGAAGAAAGATTGAAAGAAAGAGGAGGAGAGGTGGAGAGACAGTGAGAGAGAAAGAGAAAGAGACAAAGAGTGAGAAAAAGAAAGAGAGAGAGAGAAAGAGAGAGAGGGACAGAGAGAGAGAGAGATAGACAGGCAAAGAGAGTGAGACAAAGAGAGAGCAAGAGAGAGGAAGAAAGAGTGAAAGAAAGAAAGAGAAGGAGAGGTGAAGAGTGAGAGAGAGGTGGAGAGTGAGAGAGAGAAGGAGAGAGAGAGAAAAGGAGAGAGAAAAAGAGAAAGAGAGAAAGAAAGAATGGAAGAAAGAAAGGAAGAGGAGAGGCTGAGAGAGAGAGAGAGAGACAGGCAGTTAGATAGTGAGTAATAGAGAAAGAGAAAGGAGAGAGAGAAAGAGAGAGAGAGAATGAGAAAGAGAGAATGAGAGAGAGAGAAAAAAAGAAAGTGAGAAAAAGAGAAAGAGAGAGAGAGGGACAGAGAGAGAGATACAGACAGGCAAAGAGAGAGAGACAAAGAGAGAGCAAGAGAGGGAGAGAGAGAGGAAGAAAGAGTGAAAGAAAGAAAGAGAAGGAGAGGTGGAGAGTGAGAGAGAAAAAAGAGAAAGAGAGAGAACGAGAGAACGAGAGAGAAAGAGTGAGAAAAAGAAAGAGAGAGAGAAACAGAGAGAGAAAGACAGTGAGAGAGGGAGAGAGAGAAAGAAACAGAGAGAGAGATAGAGAGAGTGAAAAGAGAGCATGAAAGATTGAAAGAAAGAGGAGGAGCGGTGAAGAGAGAGTGAGAGAGAAAGAGAAAGAGAGAATGAGAGAGAGAGAGGGAGAAGGAAAGAAAGAGTGAGAAAAAGAAAGAGAGAGAGGGAGAGACACACAGAGAGAGACAGACAGGCAAAGTGAGAGAGACAAAGAGAGAGAAACAGAGAGAGAGAGAGAAAGAGATAGAGAGACAGAGAGAAAGAGAGAGAGAGGGACAGAGAGAGAGAGAGAAAGAGAGAGAGACAAAGAGAGAGCATGAGAGCAAGACAGAGGTAGAGAGAGGAAGAAAGAGTGAAAGAAAGAAAGAGAAGGAGAGGTGGAGAGTGAGAGAGAGACAAAAGTGAAAGAGAGAACGAGAGAGAAAAAGAGAGTCAGAAAAAGAAAGAGAGAGAGAAACATATAGAGAAAGACAGAGAGAGAGAGAGACAAAAAGGGAGAGAGAGAGAGTGAAAAGAGAGAGGAAGAAAGATGGAAAGAAAGAGGAGGAGAGGCGGAGAGAGAGAGAGAGAAAGAGAAAGAGAGAGAGAAAAAGTGGGGGAGAGAGAGACAGACAGAAAGAGAAAGATAGACAGAAAGAGAAAGACAGAGGAGAGTAGGAGAGTAGGAGAATGACAGAGAGAGAGAGAAAGAGAAAGATGGAAGAGAGGAGGAGAATAGGCGAAAGAGAGACAGGGAGAGAGAGAAAGAGAGAAAGAGAAAGAAAGAGGAGAGGAGAGTAGGAGAAAGACAGAGAGAGAAAGACAGAGAGGTGGAAAGACGGAGAGAGACACAGAGCGAAGAGAGGAAGAAAGATTTAAAGAAAGATGAAGAGAGGCGGAGAGAGAGAGAGAGAGAAAGAAAGAAAGAAAGAATGAAAGAAAAAAAGAGAGAGAGGGACAGAAAGAGAGACAGACAGGCAAAGACAGAGAGAGACAAAGAGAGAGCGAGAGAGAGGAAGAGAGAGGAAGAAAGACAGAGAGAGTGGTAGTTAGATAGAGTGAGTGAGAGAGAAAGAGAAAGAGAGAGCGAGAGAGAGAAAGAAAGAAAGAAAGAGAGAGAAAGAGAGAAGAGGAGAGAGAGAGAGAGACAGGCAGTTAGATAGTGAGTGAGAGAGAGAAGGACGGAGTGAGAGAGAAAGAGAGACAGAGACCGAGAGAGACAAAGAGAAAGAGAGAGAGAGAGAAAGAAAGAGAGAGAGAAAGAGAGAAAGGAAGAGAAGGAGAGGCGGAGAGAGAGAGAGAGAGAGAGGCAGTTAGATAATGAGTGAGAGAGAGAGAACGAGGGAGTGAGAGAAAGAGAAAGGAGAGAGAGAAAGAGAGAGACACACACAGAGACAGAGGAGAGGAGAGTAGGAGAAAGACAGAGAGAGAAAGACAGAGGGATGGAAAGACAGAGAGAGACACACAGAGAAAAAAAGAGATGGGAAGAAAGAATGAAATAAAAAGGAGGAGAGGTGGAGAGAGAGTGAGAGAGAAAGAGAAAGAAAGAAAGAGTGAGGAAAAGAAAGAAAGAGAAAGAGAGAGAGGGACAGAGAGACAGACAGACAGGCAAAGAGAGAGAGAGAGACAAAGAGAGAGCAAGAGAGAGGAAGAAAGAGTGAAAGAAAGAAAGAGAAGGAGAGGTGGAGAGTGAGAGAGAGAGGAGAGAGAGAAAAGGAGAGAGAAAGAGAGAGAGAGAGACAGACAAAGATTGGGAAGAAAAGGAGAGTAGGAGAGAGAAAGAGAAAGAGAGAATGAGAGAGAGAAAAAGAAAGAAAGTGAGAAAAAGAGAGAGAGAAAGAAAGAGAGAGAGGGACAGAGAGAGAGATACAGACAGGCAAAGAGAGAGAGACATAGAGAGAATGAGAGAACAAGAGAGAGAAAGAAAGAGTGAGAAAAAGGAGAGAGAGAGAAAGACAGTGAGAGATAGAGAGAGAGTGAAAAGAGAGGAAGAAAGATTGAAAGAAAGAGGAGGAGCAGTGGAGAGAGAGTGAGAGAGAAAGAGAAAGAGAGAATGAGAGAGAGAGAAAGAAAGAAAGAGTGAGAAAAGAAAGAGAGAGAGGGACACAGAGCGAGAGACAGACAGGCAAAGAGAGAGAGAGACAAAGAGAGAGCAAGAGAGAGAACGAAAGAGAGAGAGAGAGAGAAAGAGAGAGAGAGGGACAGAGAGAGAGAGACAAAGAGAGAGCACGAGAGTGAGACAGAGGTAGAGAGAGGAAGAAAGAGTGGAAGAAAGAGTGAAAGAAAGAAAGAGAAGGAGAGGCGGTGAGAGAGAGAAAGAGAGAGAAAGAAAGAAAGAAAGGAAGACAGAAAGGAAGAAAGAGTGAGAAAAAAGAGAGAGAGGGACAGAAAGAGAGACAGACAGGCAAAGAGAGAGAGAGAGACATAGAGAGAGCAAGAGAGAGGAAGAGAGAGAGAGAGGTAGCTAGATAGAGTGAGTGAGAGAGAAAGAGAAAGAGAGAGGGAGAGAGAGAGAGAGAAAGAAAGAGAGAAGCGGAGAGAGAGAGACAGGCAGTTAGATAGTGAGTGAGAGAGAGAAGGACAGAGTGAGAGAGAAAGAGAGAGAGAAAGACAGAGAAAGAGAGAGAAAGAGAGAGAAAGAGAGATAGAGGAGAGGAGGAGAAAGTGTGGAAGAGGGAGAGCGAAAAGAGAGAGGAAGAAAGATTGAAAGAAAAAGGAGAGGCGGAGAGTGAGAGAGAGAGAGAGAGACAAAGAGAGCGAGCGAGAGAGATAGAGAGACAGAGACAGAAAGAGAGAGAGAGAAAGAAAGAAAGAAAGACAGAGAGAGAGAAAGAGAGAGAGATAAAGAAAGAGAGAGAGCAAGAGAGAAAGAAACAGATGGAAAGGCGGAGAGAGAGAGAGAGGCACTTAGATAATGAGTGAGAGAGAGAGAGAATGAGGGAGTGAGAAAGAAAGAGAAAGAGAGAGACACACAGAGACAGAGGAGAGGAGAGTAGGAGAAAGACAGAGAGAGAGAGAAAGACAGAGGGATGGAGAGACAGTGAGATGGAAAGACAGAGATGGAAAGCCAGAGAGAGACACAGAGCAAAAAAGAGAGGGGAAGAAAGTTTGAAAGAAAGAGGAGGAGAGGTGGAGGGAGAGTGACAGAGAAAGAGAAAGAGAGAGAAAGAGAAAGAAAGAAAGAAAGAAAGAAAGAGGAAAAGAAAGAAAGAGAAAGAGAGAGAGGGGCAGAGAGAGACAGACAGACAGGCAAAGAGAGAGAGACAAAGAGAGAGCAAGAGAGAGGAAGAAAGAGTGAAAGAAAGAAAGAGAAGGAGAGGTGGAGAGTGAGAGAGAGAGAGGAGAGAAAAGGAGAGAGAGAAAAAAGAGAAAGAGAGAAAGAAAGAGTGGAATAAAGAAAGAAAGAAAGAGAAGGAGAGGCGGAGAGAGAGAGACAGAGAGGCAGTTAGATAGTGAGTAATATTGAAAGAGAAAGGAGAGAGAGAGAGAGAGACAGACAAAGATTGAGGAGAGGAGGAGAGTCGGAGAGAGAACGAGAGAGAGAGAAAGAAAGAAAGTGAGAAAGAGAGAAAGAGAGAGAGAGAGAGAGAAAGGTGGAGAGAGAGAGAGAGAGGCAGTCAGATAGTGAGTGAGAGAGAGAATGAGGGAGTGAGTGAGAAAGAGAAAGGAGAGAAAGAGAGAGAGAGAGAGAGACCAAGACAGAAAGAAAGAGAGAGAGAGAAAGAGAGAGAGAGAGAGAGAGAGAGAGAGAAAGAAAGAGAAGGAGAGGGGGAGAGAGAGAGAGAAAGAGAGAGAGGGAGAGAGAGAGACAGTTAGATAGTGAGTGAGAGAGAGAACGAGGTAGTGAGAGAGAAAGAGAAAGGAGAGAGAGAGAGAGAGAGAGAGGGAGACAGAGACAGAGAGAGAAAGAGACAGAGACAGAGAGAAAGAGAGAGAGACAGAAAGAAAGAGAGAGAAAATGATAGAGGAGAGGAGGAGAGTAGGAGAGAGAGAGGGAAAGAGAAAGAAAGAGGAACAAAGAGTGAAAGAAAGAGAAGGAGAGGCAGAGAGAGAGAGAGAGAGCGAGAGAGAGAGAGTGAGAGCGAGAGAGAGAAAGAGAGAAAGAAAGAGAAGGAAAGGGGGAGAGAGAGAGAGGCAGTTAGATAGTGAGTGAGAGAGAGAAAGGAGAGAAAAAGAGAGAGAGACTGAGACAGGGAACGAGAGAGAGAGTGAAAGAAAGAAAGAAAGAGAAGGAGAGAGAGAGAGGCAGTTAGATAGTGAGTGAGAGAGAGAATGAGGTAGTGAGAGAGAGAGAGGGAGACAGAGACAGAGAGAGAAAGAGACAGAGAGAATGAGAGAGAGACAGAAAGAAAGAGAAAATGATAGAGGAGAGGAGGAGAGGAGGAGCGAGAGAGGGGGAAAGAGAAACAGAGAGCAAGAGAGAAAGAAAGAGGAACAAAAAGTGAAAGAAAGAGAAGGAGAGGCAGAGAGAGAGCGAGATTGAGAGCGAGAGCGAAAGAAAGAAAGAAAGAAAGAAAAGAAGAAAGAAAGAGAAAGAATGACAGAGAGAAAGAGAAAGACAGATAGAGAGAAAGAAAGAGAGAGGAAGATCGAGGAGAGGAGGAGAGTAGGAGAAAGACAGAGAAAGACAGATAGAGAGAAAGACACAGAGAGAGAGAAAGAGAGAGAGAGAGAAAGAGAGAGAGAAAGAGAGAGAAAGAGAGATAGAGGAGAGGAGGAGAAAGCGTGGAAGAGAGAGAGCGAAAAGAGAGAGGAAGAAAGATTGAAAGAAAGAGGAGAGGCGGAGAGTGAGAGAGAGAGAGACAAAGAGAGTGAGAGAGAGAGAGAGAGAAAGGGAGAGAGCGAGAGAGTGGAAGAGAGAGGAAGAAAGAGTGAAAGAAAGAAAGAGAAGGAGAGGCAGAGAGAGAGAGGCAGTTAGATAGAGTGAGTGAGAGAGATAGAGATAGAGAGTGAGAGTGAGAATGAGAGAGAGAGAGAGAACGAGAGAGAGAGAGAGAAGGAGAGAGAAAGAAAGATTGAAAGAAAGAGACAGAATTGGAGAGAGCTGCAAATGTGTTGCTGGTCAAAGCACAGCAGGTTAGGCAGCATCTCAGGAATAGAGAATTCGACGTTTCGAGCATAAGCCCTTCATCAGGAATAAGAGAGAGAGAGCCAAGCCGGCTGAGATAAAAGGTAGGGAGGAGGGACTAGGGGGAGGGGCGATGGAGGTGGATAGGTGGAAGGAGGTCAAGGTGAGGGTGATAGGCGGAGTGGGGTGGGGGCGGAGAGGTCAGGAAGAGGATTGCAGGTTAGGAGGGCGGTGCTGAGTTGAGGGAACCGACTGAGACAAGGTGGGGGGAGGGGAAATGAGGAAGCTGGAGAAATCTGAATTCATACCTTGTGGTTGGAGGGTTCCCAGGCGGAAGATGAGGCGCTCCTCCTCCAGCCGTCGTGTAGTTGTGTTCTGCCGGTGGAGGAGTCCAAGGACCTGCATGTCCTCGGTGGAGTGGGAGGGGGAGTTAAAGTGTTGAGCCACGGGGTGATTGGGTTGGTTGGTTCGGGCGGCCCAGAGGTGTTCTCTGAAGCGTTCCGCAAGTAAGCGGCCTGTCTCACCAATATAGAGGAGGCCACATCGGGTGCAGCGGATGCAATAGATGATGTGTGTGGAGGTACAGGTGAACTTGTGGCGGATATGGAAGGATCCCTTGGGGCCTTGGAGGGAAGTGAGTGTGGAGGTGTGGGCGCAAGTTTTACATTTCCTGCGGTTGCAGGGGAAGGTGCCGGGGGTGGAGGTTGGGTTGGTGGGGGGTGTGGATCTGACAAGGGAGTCACGAAGGGAGTGGTCCTTGCGGAACGCTGATAGGGGAGGGGAGGGAAATATATCCTTGGTGGTGGGGTCCGTTTGGAGGTGGCGGAAATGGCGGCGGATAATACGTTGAGAGACAGAGCACGGCAGGCAGTTTGATAGAGTGAAAGAGAGAGAGCGCGAGAGAAAGAGAGAGAGACAGACGGACAGAAAGAGCGAGCACGAGAGGAAAAAGAGAGATAAAGAGAGTGAGAGAGAAAGAAAGAGAAAGAGCTAGAGAGTGGAAGAGAGAGGAAGAAAGAGTGAAAAAAAGAAAGACAAGGAGAGGTGGAGAGAGAGAGAGACAAACAGACAGTTAGATTGAGTGAGAGAGAAAGAGAGTGAGAGAAAGAACAAGAGAGAGAGAGAGAACAAGAGAGATAGAAAGAGAGAGAAAGAAAGATAGAAAGAAAGATTGAAAGAAAGAGATGGAGAGGTGGAGAGAGACAGCACGACAGGCTGTGAAAGAGAGAGAAAGAGAGAACGCGAGAGAAAGAGAGAGACAGACGGACAGAAAAAGTGAACATGAGAGGAAAAAGAGAGAGAGAGAGAAAGAAAGAAACAAAGAGAGAAAGAGAGAAGTAGAGAAAGAAAGAGAAGGAGAAGGGGGAGAGAGAGAGAGACAGGCAGTTCGATCGTGAGTGAGAGAGAGAGAACGAGGGAGTGAGAGAGAAAGAGAAAGGCGAGAGAGAAAGAGAGAGAGGGAGACAGACAGCGAGAAAAAGAGACAGAGAGAAAGAGAGAGAGAGAGACTGAAAGAAAGAGAGAAAATGATAGAGAGGAGGAGAGTAGGAGAGAGAGAGAGAGAGAAAGAGAAAGAGAGAGAGAGAAAGAAAGAGAAAGAAAGAGCAACAAAGAGAGTGAAAGGAAGAGAAGGAGAGGCACAGAGAGAGAGAGAGAGAGAAAGGTAGTTAGATAGGGACAGAGAGACAAAGATAGAGTGAGAGAGCAAGAGAAAGAAAGGAAGAAAGGAAGGAAGGAAGAAAGGAAGAAAGGAAGAAAGAAAGGAAGAAAGAAAGGAGAAAGAAAGATAGAGAGAAAGAGAAAGACACAGAGAGAGAAAGAAAGAGAGAGGAAGATCGAGGAGAGGAGGAGAGTAGGAGAAAGACAGATAGAGAGAAAGACACGGAGAGAGAGAGGGAGAAAGAGTGAGAGAGAGAAAGAGAGAGAGAGATAGAGGAGAGGAGGAGAAAGTGTGGAAGAGAGAGAGAAAAGAGAGAGGAAGAAAGATTGAAAGAAAGAGGAGAGGCGGAGAGTGAGAGAGAGAGAGAGAGAAAGGGAGAGAGTAAGAGAGTGGAAGAGAGAGGGAGAACGAGTGAAAGAAAGAAAGAGAAGGAGAGGCAGAGAGAGAGAGAGGCAGTTAGATAGAATGAGTGAGAGATAGAGAAAGAGAGTGAGAGAGAGAACGAGAGAGAGTGAGAGAGAGAAAGAGAGAGAGAGAGAGAGAACGAGAGAGAACGAGAGAGAGAGAGAGACAGGCAGTTAGATAGAGTGAGTGAGAGAGAAAGAGTGAGAAAGAAAGAGAAAGAGAGTGAGAGAGAGAACGAGAGAGAGAGAACAAGAGAGAAAGAAAGATTGAAAGAAAGAGGCGGAGAGGTGGAGAGAGACAGAGCACGACAGGCAGTTAGATAGAGTGAAAGAGAGAGAGAAAGAGAGCACGAGAGAAATAGAGAGAGACAGACGGACAGAAAGAGCAAGCATGAGAGGAAAAAGAGAGAGAGAGAGAGAGAAAGAAAGAGAAGGAGAGGCGGAGAGAGAGAGAGAGAAAGGCAGTTAGATGGTGAGTGAGAAAGAGAACGAGGGAGTGAGAGAGAAAGAGAAAGAAGAGAGAGAAAGAGAGAAAGAGACAGAGAGAAAGAGAGAGAGACAGACAGACAGAAAGAGCGAGTATGAGAGGAAAAAGAGAGAGAGAGAAAGAAAGAAAGAGAGAGAGAGAAAAGGAGAGCGACAGAAAGATAAAGGAGAGGAGGAGAGGAGGAGAAAGACAGAGAGAGAGAAGAGAAAGTGGGAGAGAGAGAGAGCAAGAGAAAGACAAAGAGAGGAAGATGGAGGAGAGTACGAGAGTAGGAGAAAGACAAAGAGAGAGAGAAAGAGAGAAAGAAAGGGAGAGAGAGAGAGAGAGAGACAAAGAGGGGGAAGAGAGAGCGGGAAATAGAAAGAGAGAGGAAGAAAGATTGAAAGAAAGTGAAGGAGAAGTGGAGAGTGAGTGTGAGAGAGAGACAGAAAGAGAAAGAGAGAGACAGAAACAGAAAGCAAAAGACAGAGGAGAGGAGGAGAGTAAGAGAATGACAGAGAAAGAAAGAGAGAGAAAGAGAAAGACAGAGAGAAAGAGAAAGAGAGAAAGAGAAAGATGGAAGAGAGGAGGAGAGTAGGAGAGAAAGATATAAAGAGAGAACAAGAGGGGGAGACAGAAAGAGAAAGAGAGAGGAAGGTGGAGGAGAGGAGGAGAGTAGGTGAGTAGGAGATAGAAAGAAAGAGAGAAAAAAGAAAGAGAGAGTAAGAGAGAGAGAAAGAGAAAGCAAGAGAGAGAAAGGGAAAGAGAAAGAGAGAGAGAGGAAGAAAGGTTGTAAGAAAGAGAATGAGAGGCAGAGAGTGAGAGAGAAAGTGGGGGGGTGAGAGAGAGAGAGAGACAGAGAGAGAGAAACAGAAAGAGAAAAAGAGACACACAGAGACAGACAGAAAGACAGCGGCAGAAAGAGAAAGACAGAAGAGAGGAGGTGAGGAGGAGAACGACAGAGAGAGAGAAAGAGAAAGAGAAAGATGGAAGAGAGGAGGAGAGTATGAGAGAGAGAGAATGAAAGAGGAGAGGAGGAGAGTAGGAGAAAGACAGAGACACACACACAGACAGAGAGAGAGAGACAAAGAGGGGGAAGAGAGAGAGGGAAATAGAAAGAGAGAGGAAGAAAGATTGAAAGATAGTGAAGGAGAAGTGGAGAGTGAGTGAGAGAGAGAGAGAGAGAGACAGAAAGAGAAAGAGAGAGACAGAAACAGAAAGCAAAAGACAGAGGAGAGGAGGAGAGTAGGAGAATGACAGAGAAAGAAAGAGAAAGACAGAGAGAAAGAGAAAGATGGAAGAGAGGAGGAGAGTAGGAGAGAAAGAGATAAAGAGAGAACAAGAGGGAGAGACAGAAAGAGAAAGAGAGAGGAAGGTGGAGGTGAGGAGGAGAGTAGGTGAGTAGGAGATAGAAAGGAAGAGAGAAAAAAGAAAGAGAGAGGAGGAGAGTAGGAGAAAGACAGACACACACACACAGAGAGAAAGAGAGAGAGAGAGAGAAACAATGAGGGGGAAGAGAGAGAGGGAAATAGAAAGAGAGAGGAAGAAAGATTGAAAGAAAGTGAAGGAGAAGTGGAGAGTGAGTGAGAGAGAGAGAGAGAGACAGAAACAGAAAGAGAGAGACAGAAACAGAAAGCAAAAGACAGAGGAGAGGAAGAGAGTAGGAGAATGACAGAGAAAGAGAAAGAGAGAGAGAAAGAGAAAGAGAGAGAGAGGAAGAAAGATTGAAAGAAAGAGAATGAGAGGCAGAGAGTGAGACAGAAAGTGGGGGGAGAGAGAGAGAGAGAGATAGCGAAACAGAAAGAGAAAAAGAGACAGACAGAGACAGACATAAAGACAGCGGCAGAAAGAGAAAGACAGAAGAGAGGAGGTGAGTAGGAGAACAACAGAGAGAGAGAAAGAGAAAGATGGAAGTGAGGAGGAGAGTAGGAGAGAGAGAGAAAGAAAGAGGAGAGGAGGAGAGTAGGAGAAAGACAGAGACACACACACACACAGACAGACAGAGAGAGAGACAAAAAGAAAGAGAGAGAGAGAAAGAGCAAGAAAGAAAGAGAGAGAAAGAGAACGAGAGAGGGACAGAAAGAGAAAGTAAGAGAGAGAAAGAAAGAGAGAAAAAGATAGAGAAAGACTGAGAGAGAGAAAGACAGAGAAAGAGAAAGACACAGAAAGAGAGAGAGAGAAAGAAAGAAAGAGAGAGACACAGAAAGAGAAAGACAGAGAGAGAAGAAAAGAAAGAGAGAGAGACAGAGACAGTGTGAGAAGAGGCAAAGAGAGAAAATGAGAAAGAGAGAGAGAAAAAGAGCAACAGAAAGAGTAAGAGAAAGAGTGAGGAAGGAGGAGAGGAAGAAAGAAAGAAAGAAAGAAAGGAAAAGGAGAGGTAGAGAGAGAGAACGAGAGCAAGAGAGAGAGAGAGACAGGCAGTTAGATAGAGAAAGGAAGAAAGAGAGAGAAAGAAAGAGAGAGCGAGGGAGAAAGCGGGAGAGAGAGAAAGAAAGAGCGAGAGAGAAAGAGAAAGAGAGAGAGAGACAGAAAGATAGAGGAGAGGAGTAGAGTCAGAGAAAGACAGAAAAAGACAGAGAGAGAAAGAGAGAGATGAAGAAACATTGAAAGAAAGAGGAGGAGAGGAAGAGAGAGTGTGAGAGAGAAAGAGAAAGAGAGAAAGTGGGAGAGACAGAGTGAGAGAAAGAGAGCAAGAGAGAGACAGAGAAACAGAAAGAAAGAGACAAAGAAAGAGAGCGAGAAAGAGAAAGAGTGCGAGAGAGAACGAGAGAGACAGAGAGAGAGAAAGAGAAAGAGTGCGAGAGAGAGAGAGCGAGAGAGAAAGAGAGAGGAAGGAAGAGTGAAAGAAAGAAAAAGGAGAGGTGGAGAGAGAGAGAGAGAAAGACAGCAAGGAGGGAGAGAGACAGGCAGTTAGATAGAGAGACAGAGAGAGAGAAAAGAGAGAGAGAGAGAGAGACAGAAAGAGAGCGCGAGAAAGAGAGAGAGAAAGAGAAGGAGAGGCAGAGAGAGAGACAGGCAGTTAGATCGAGTGAGAGAGAGTGATAGAGAAAGAGAAAAAAGAGATAAAGAGAAAGAAAGAGAGAGTGAAAGACAGAGAGAAAGAGACAAAGAAAGAGGGAGACAAAGAATGAGAGAGAGAGAGAGGAAGAGAGACAGAGAGGAAGAGAGAGAGTGAAAAAGGGAGAGAAAGGGAGAGAAAGGGAGAAATAGGGAGAGAAAGAGAGAAAAAGAGAGAAAAAAAGAGAGAAAGAGAGAGTGAGAAAGAGAGAGTAAGAAAGAGAGAGAGAAGGAGAGGAAGAGCAAGAGAGGAAAAGCAAGAGAGAGAGAGAGCAAGAGAGAGAGGAAGAGAGAGAGAGTGGGAGGAAGAGAGGGATAGAGAAAGAGAGAGAGAGGGAGAGAAAAAGAGAGAAAAAGGGAGAGAGAAAGAGAGAAAAAAAAGGGAGGGAGAGAAAGAGAGAGAGTGAGCAAGAGACTCCATCCATCCATCCTGACTACTGAAGCTGCCAGTGTGTTGTGTTGCAACACCATTTCTTAATGGAGGAAAATAATCGAGCAGCAGGTAGTCCCTTGGGGTCAATTGGAATTCTTGCACCAGATGTGAAAAGGTGAAAAGATTGACTTCAGAGCAAGCTTCTATTTCTTTTCATGTTTTCCACTTTGGATTGACGTGACCTTTTTGCAAGGTTTGTGAAGGTTTGTACCTCAGGTTGAGGTTTAGAGTGTAGGCTTGCTCACTAAGCTGTAGGTTTGATATCCAGACGTTTCATTACCTGGCTAGGTAACATCATCACAGTGACGACCTTCAAGTAAAGCAAAGCTATTGTCTCCTGCTTTCTATTTATACCTTTTTCCTGGATGGGGTTCCTGGGGTTTGTGATGATGTCATTTCCTGTTCATTTTCTGAGGGGTTGATAGATGGCATCTAGATCTATGTGTTTGTTTATGGCATTGTGGTTGGAGTTCCAGGCCTCTAGGAATTCTCTGGCATGTCTTTGCTTAGCCTGTCCCAGGATAGATGTGTTGTTCCAGTCGAAATGGTGATTTTTTTCATCCGTGTAGGGCTACGAGGGAGAGAGGATCGTGTCTTTTTGTGGCTAGCTGGTGTTCGTGTTTCCTGGTGGCTAACTTTCTTCCTGTTTGTCCTACGTAGTGTTTGTGGCAGTCCTTGCATGGAATTTTGTACATGATGTTAGTTTTGTCCATGGGTTGTATTGGGTCTTTTAAATTTTTTAGTTTTTGTTTGAGAGTTTTGGTGGGTTTGTGTGCTACTAGGATTCCAAGGGGTCTTAGTAGTAGTCTGGCTGTCATTTCTGAAGCTTCTTTGATGTATGGTGAGGTGGTTAGGGTTTCTGGCTGTGTTTGGTCTGCTTGTCGTGGTTTGTTCTTGAGGAATCTGTACACTGTATTTTTTGAGTATGCGTTCTTTTCCAATATGTTGTATAGGTGGTTCTCTTCTGTTTTTTCAAAATTCGTGTGTGGTGGCTCATTGGAATAGTGGTCTAATACAGTTTTGTTTGTGTGCTTGTGACATGACATTTTTGTTATGACCCCCATGGTGACCATTCACTTTTTTTTAAAAAAAAGAAAATCGAGCACTCTGTTAATAGCTGATTGAATAATACAACAAACTTTCACATTTTCAGACATTTACCATTTTAGTCATTTATATAAATGATTTGGATGTGAGCATAAGAGGTATAGTTAGTAAGTTTGCAGATGACACCAAAATTGGAGGTGTAGTGGACAGCGAAGAGGATTACCTGAGTACAACAGGATCTGGACCAGATGGGCCAATGGGCTGAGAAGTGGCAGATGGAGTTTAATTCAGATAAATGCGAGGTGCTGCATTTTGGGAAAGCAAATCTTAGCAGGCCTTATATGCTTAATGATAAGGTCCTAGAGAGTGTTGCTGAACAAAGAGACTTTGGAGTACAGGTTCATAGCTCCTTAAAAGTGGAGTAACAGATAGATAGGATAGTGAAGGAGGTGTTTGGTATGCTTTCTTTTATTGGTCAGAGTATTGAGTACAGGAATTGGGAAGGCATGTTGCGGCTGAACAGGACATTGGTTAGGCCACTGTTGGAATACTGCATGCAATTCTGGTCTCCTTCCTATCGGAAAGATGTTGCGAAACTTGAAAGGGTTCAGAAAAGATTTACAAGGATGTTGCTAGGGTTGGAGGATTTGAGCTTAGGGAGAGGCTGAGCAGTCTGGGGCTGTTTTCCCTGGAGTGTTGGAGATTGAGGGGTGACTTTATCGAGGTTTCCAAAATTATGAGGGGCATGGATAGGATAAATAGGCAAAGTCTCTTCCCTGGGATCGGGGAGTCCAGAACTAGAGGGCACAGGTTTAGGGTGAGAGGGGAAAGATACAGAAGAGACCTAAGGGGCAACATTTTCACGCAGAGGGTGATACGTGTATGGAATGAGCTGCCAGAGGAAGTCATGGACACTGGTACAATTGCAACATTTAAGAGGCATTTGGATGGGTATATGAATAGGAAGTGTTTGGAGGGATAAGTGCTAGGTGCTGGCAGACGGGACTAGATTGACTTGGGATATCTGGTCGGCATGGACGGGTTGGACCGAAGGGTCGGTTTCCATGCTGTACCCTCTCTCTCTCTCCCCCCCGCCCTTGTCTGTCTGCCTGTCCCACTCTCTTTCTCTCTCTCTCGTCTAACTGCCTGTCCCTCTCTTGGCTAACTGCCTGTCCCTCTCTCGTCCCCTCTGTCCCTCTCTCGTCTAACTCCCTGCCTGCATCTGTCTCTCTCTCACTCTCTCTCTCTCTCCATCTCTTTCTCTTTCATACACCTGTCTGTCTCTCTCTTCTGTCTCTATCTCTCTCGTCTAACTGCCTGTGCCCTCTCTCTGTCTCTCTTCTGACTGCCTGCCCATCTCTCTTTTTCATGTAACTGCCTGCTCCTCTCTCTCTGTCATTTAACTGCCTGCCAATCTCTCTCTCTCATCTAATTGCCTGCCTCTCTCTGTGAATGAGCTGTGAATGACCAAGGATGAAGCCAATGCTATGTGAGAAAATATGTGGGGGGTGGGGGGAAATGGGTGAAGAAGAGGCAAAATGGAAAACGGGAGAAGGGTAGCAAAGGGGGAAGAGATGAAAAAAGTGATGAAAGAATGGAGATTGAGAGACAGTCAAGGAATAAGAGGTACAGAAGTGACAAAAAATGAAAAACTAGTTTTTTTAAAAATAAGATAAATATCTTATTTATTTTCTTTTTTTCACTGTTCTGTACCTCTTATTCCTTGACTGTCTCTCTTTCTCTCACTCCCCACTGCTACCCTTCTCCCCTGTTTTCCATTTTGCCTCTGCTTCACCCATCTCCCCCAATCCCCCATACCCCACACATTTTATTTCATAGCACTGGCTTCAGCCTTGGTCATTCACAGCTTCTAATCTCCCCATAATCTCTGTATGCACTGTCATTATTACCTCTTTTTGCAACTTTGCTTCTGGAGCCATGACCCACCTTCTCTTAGCGTAGTATAAGTTCCTCCCTATTTTTCAAACTTTGACAAAGGGTCAGTTGGACTCGAAACGTCAGCTCTTTTGTCTCCTTTCAGATGCTACCAGACCAGCTGAAATTTTCCAACGTTTTCTCTTTTGGTTTCAGATTCCAGCATCCACAGTAATTTGCTTTAATGGCGGGGGAGGTGGTGTGGAAGGCGTCTAGTGCGCATGTTCCCTCCCAGTCAACACCGCACTGCGCATGCTCTGGCAGAGAGCGGGAAAGTTGAACGGTTGAATGGAGAGTTCTGGAATGTGGTGAGAGATGTTGTTAGAGCTGAGTGTGGTTGCGAGGGAACGGACATCAATCAGCCTCAAATTCTCATTCCGTTCTATCTCGTAGTCGAGCCGTAACCCTCGGGGAAGGACTTTTGGCGTGGGTGGGTGGGGGGGGGTGAGCGAATGTTCGAGAATAACCAGGGCCGGCTGAGTTTAGGGGGTTTGGTATCGGCAACTGTCGTCAGGGAGTAGCCCCAGGGTATGGTCGGGGGATAGTCAGTGGGATGTCAGGGTGCAGTCGGTGGCTGGGGGTAACGGTGATGTGAGGAGAGGGCAAGGGAGGATCGTTTCAACTCCAACGAGCAAAATGTTCTGAAGCCCATGGGGTGAGGGAGAGAAGGTCAGTGTGGGCTCTTAGGAAGATGTTGAATTGGATTCAGATCGGTGGGGGTTGGGGTGGAGTCTGGGGGAGTGGGTGGGATGGGGAGTGTTGCTTCGTGATTATGAAACAGTTGCAATACGTTTTTCAACTCTGAACTTTTTTTGTTGTGTAATTATTAAGCTTGAGTAAGTTAGAATTCCCCCAAAAGCTGCAAAGTTAAGGTTTCCAGTTGCACAGTTATCCATCAGAGTTTTGATTTAGCGATGCTGGTGTTGGACTGGGATGTACAAAATTAAAAATCACACAACACCAGGTTATAGTCCCACAGTTTTAATTGGAAGCACGAGCTCTCGGACTGCTGCTCCTTCAAGTGTTCATCAGTGTTTGGAATCTTCCAAGAAATTCCCTTGGCTTCAGCAACATTAAAAATTCCATAGACTCCACAGCACACTTCCAATTTGTACTGCTTCAGGGACTGGCTAGAGACAAAAAAAACTGCAGATGCTGCAATCAAAGTAGACAAATAGGAGGCTTACAGAACACAACAAGCCAGGCAGATTCAGGGGGTGTAGAAGTCAATGTTTCAGGTATCCCTTCCTCGGGACCTGGGTGGGGGTAAGAGGAGCTACAGATAGAGAGGAGGGAGTAGTTGGGGTACGGAGAGCAGCAGAATAATGAGGGACGTATAGGTGGACACAAGTG
>NC_083401.1:145734235-145736735 GCF_020745735.1 Hemiscyllium ocellatum
AAAAAAGAGAAAGAGAGAGAACGAGAGAACGAGAGAGAAAGAGTGAGAAAAAGAAAGAGAGAGAGAAACAGAGAGAGAGAGAAAGAAACAGAGAGAGAGATAGAGAGAGTGAAAAGAGAGCATGAAAGATTGAAAGAAAGAGGATGAGCGGTGAAGAGAGAGTGAGAGAGAAAGAGAAAGAAAGAGGAGAGGAGAGTAGGAGAAAGACAGAGAGGTGGAAAGACGGAGAGAGACACAGAGCGAAGAGAGGAAGAAAGATTTAAAGAAAGATGAAGAGAGGCGGAGAGAGAGAGAGAGAAAGAAAGAAAGAAAGAATGAAAGAAAAAAAGAGAGAGGGACAGAAAGAGAGACAGACAGGCAAAGACAGAGAGAGACAAAGAGAGAGCGAGAGAGAGGAAGAGAGAGGAAGAAAGACAGAGAGAGTGGTAGTTAGATAGAGTGAGTGAGAGAGAAAGAGAAAGAGAGAGCGAGAGAGAGAAAGAAAGAAAGAAAGAGAAAGAGAGAAGAGGAGAGAGAGAGAGAGACAGGCAGTTAGATAGTGAGTGAGAGAGAGAAGGACGGAGTGAGAGAGAAAGAGAGACAAAGAGAAAGAGAGAGAGAGAGAAAGAAAGAGAGAGAGAAAGAGAGAAAGGAAGAGAAGGAGAGGCGGAGAGAGAGAGAGAGAGAGAGAGAGAGAGGCAGTTAGATAATGAGTGAGAGAGAGAGAACGAGGGAGTGAGAGAAAGAGAAAGGAGAGAGAGAAAGAGAGAGACACACACAGAGACAGAGGAGAGGAGAGTAGGAGAAAGACAGAGAGAGAAAGACAGAGGGATGGAAAGACAGAGACACACAGAAAAAAAGAGATGGGAAGAAAGAATGAAATAAAAAGGAGGAGAGGTGGAGAGAGAGTGAGAGAGAAAGAGAAAGAAAGAAAGAGTGAGGAAAAGAAAGAAAGAGAAAGAGAGAGAGGGACAGAGAGACAGACAGACAGGCAAAGAGAGAGAGAGAGACAAAGAGAGAGCAAGAGAGAGGAAGAAAGAGTGAAAGAAAGAAAGAGAAGGAGAGGTGGAGAGTGAGAGAGAGAGGAGAGAGAGAAAAGGAGAGAGAAAGAGACAGACAAAGATTGGGAAGAAAAGGAGAGTAGGAGAGAGAATGAGAGAGAGAAAAAGAAAGAAAGTGAGAAAAAGAGAGAGAGAAAGAAAGAGAGAGAGGGACAGAGAGAGAGATACAGACAGGCAAAGAGAGAGACACAGAGCAAAAAAGAGAGGGGAAGAAAGTTTGAAAGAAAGAGGAGGAGAGGTGGAGGGAGAGTGACAGAGAAAGAGAAAGAGAGAGAAAGAGAAAGAAAGAAAGAAAGAGGAAAAGAAAGAAAGAGAAAGAGAGAGAGGGCAGAGAGAGACAGACAGACAGGCAAAGAGAGAGAGACAAAGAGAGAGCAAGAGAGAGGAAGAAAGAGTGAAAGAAAGAAAGAGAAGGAGAGGTGGAGAGTGAGAGAGAGGAGAGAAAAGGAGAGAGAGAAAAAAGAGAAAGAGAGAAAGAAAGAGTGGAATAAAGAAAGAAAGAAAGAGAAGGAGAGGCGGAGAGAGAGAGACAGAGAGGCAGTTAGATAGTGAGTAATAGAGAAAGAGAAAGGAGAGAGAGAGAGAGAGAGAGAGACAAAGATTGAGGAGAGGAGAGGAGGAGAGTCGGAGAGAGAACGAGAGAGAGAGAAAGAAAGAAAGTGAGAAAGAGAGAGAGAGAGAGAGAGAGAGAGAAAGGTGGAGAGAGAGAGAGAGAGAGAGAGAGGCAGTCAGATAGTGAGTGAGAGAGAGAATGAGGGAGTGAGTGAGAAAGAGAAAGGAGAGAAAGAGAGAGAGAGAGAGAGAGAGACCAAGACAGAAAGAAAGAGAGAGAGAGAGAGAGAGAAAGAAAGAGAAGAGAGAGGGGGAGAGAGAGAGAGAGAGGGAGAGAGAGAGACAGTTAGATAGTGAGTGAGAGAGAGAACGAGGTAGTGAGAGAGAAAGAGAAAGGAGAGAGAGAGAAAGAGAGAGAGAGAGGGAGACAGAGACAGAGACACAGAGAGAAAGAGACAGAGACAGAGAGAAAGAGAGAGAGACAGAAAGAAAGAGAGAGAAAATGATAGAGGAGAGGAGGAGAGTAGGAGAGAGAGAGGGAAAGAGAAAGAAAGAGGAACAAAGAGTGAAAGAAAGAGAAGGAGAGGCAGAGAGAGAGAGAGAGAGAGAGAGTGAGAGCGAGAGAGAGAAAGAGAGAAAGAAAGAGAAGGAAAGGGGGAGAGAGAGAGAGGCAGTTAGATAGTGAGTGAGAGAGAGAAAGGAGAGAAAAAGAGAGAGAGACTGAGACAGGGAACGAGAGAGAGAGTGAAAGAAAGAAAGAAAGAGAAGGAGAGAGAGAGAGAGGCAGTTAGATAGTGAGTGAGAGAGAGAATGAGGTAGTGAGAGAGAGAGAGGGAGACAGAGACAGAGAGAGAAAGAGACAGAGACAGAGAGAATGAGAGAGAGACAGAAAGAAAGAGAAAATGATA
>NC_083401.1:145741735-145756735 GCF_020745735.1 Hemiscyllium ocellatum
TGAGAGAAAGAGAGCAAGAGAGAGACAGAGAAACAGAAAGAAAGAGACAAAGAAAGAGAGCGAGAAAGAGAAAGAGTGCGAGAGAGAACGAGAGAGACAGAGAGAGAGAAAGAGAAAGAGTGCGAGAGAGAGAGAGCGAGAGAGAAGAGAGAGAGGAAGGAAGAGTGAAAGAAAGAAAAAGGAGAGGTGGAGAGAGAGAGAAAGACAGCAAGGAGGGAGAGAGACAGGCAGTTAGATAGAGAGACAGAGAGAGAGAAAAGAGAGAGAAAAGAGAGAGAGAGAGAGACAGAAAGAGAGCGCGAGAAAGAGAGAGAGAAAGAGAAGGAGAGGCAGAGAGAGAGACAGGCAGTTAGATCGAGTGAGAGAGAGTGATAGAGAAAGAGAAAAAGAGATAAAGAGAAAGAAAGAGAGAGTGAAAGACAGAGAGAAAGAGACAAAGAAAGAGGGAGACAAAGAATGAGAGAGAGAGAGAGGAAGAGAGACAGAGAGGAAGAGAGAGAGAGAGAAAGGGAGAGAAAGGGAGAAATAGGGAGAGAAAGAGAGAAAAAGAGAGAAAGAGAGAGTAAGAAAGAGAGAGAGAAGGAGAGGAAGAGCAAGAGAGGAAGAGCAAGAGAGGGAGCAAGAGAGAGAGGAAGAGAGAGAGAGAGGGAGGAAGAGAGGGATAGAGAAAGAGAGAGAGAGGGAGAGAAAAAGAGAGAAAAAGGGAGAGAGAAAGAGAGAAAAAAAAGGGAGGGAGAGAAAGAGAGAGAGTGAGCAAGAGACTCCATCCATCCATCCATCCATCCATCCTGACTACTGAAGCTGCCAGTGTGTTGTGTTGCAACACCATTTCTTAATGGAGGAAAATAATCGAGCAGCAGGTAGTCCCTTGGGGTCAATTGGAATTCTTGCACCAGATGTGAAAAGGTGAAAAGATTGACTTCAGAGCAAGCTTCTATTTCTTTTCATGTTTTCCACTTTGGATTGACGTGACCTTTTTGCAAGGTTTGTGAAGGTTTGTACCTCAGGTTGAGGTTTAGAGTGTAGGCTTGCTCACTAAGCTGTAGGTTTGATATCCAGACGTTTCATTACCTGGCTAGGTAACATCATCACAGTGACGACCTTCAAGTAAAGCAAAGCTATTGTCTCCTGCTTTCTATTTATACCTTTTTCCTGGATGGGGTTCCTGGGGTTTGTGATGATGTCATTTCCTGTTCATTTTCTGAGGGGTTGATAGATGGCATCTAGATCTATGTGTTTGTTTATGGCATTGTGGTTGGAGTTCCAGGCCTCTAGGAATTCTCTGGCATGTCTTTGCTTAGCCTGTCCCAGGATAGATGTGTTGTTCCAGTCGAAATGGTGATTTTTTTCATCCGTGTAGGGCTACGAGGGAGAGAGGATCGTGTCTTTTTGTGGCTAGCTGGTGTTCGTGTTTCCTGGTGGCTAACTTTCTTCCTGTTTGTCCTACGTAGTGTTTGTGGCAGTCCTTGCATGGAATTTTATACATGATGTTAGTTTTGTCCATGGGTTGTATTGGGTCTTTTAAATTTTTTAGTTTTTGTTTGAGAGTTTTGGTGGGTTTGTGTGCTACTAGGATTCCAAGGGGTCTTAGTAGTAGTCTGGCTGTCATTTCTGAAGCTTCTTTGATGTATGGTGAGGTGGTTAGGGTTTCTGGCTGTGTTTGGTCTGCTTGTCGTGGTTTGTTCTTGAGGAATCTGCACACTGTATTTTTTGAGTATGCGTTCTTTTCCAATATGTTGTATAGGTGGTTCTCTTCTGTTTTTTCAAAATTCGTGTGTGGTGGCTCATTGGAATAGTGGTCTAATACAGTTTTGTTTGTGTGCTTGTGACATGACATTTTTGTTATGACCCCCATGGTGACCATTCACTTTTTTTTAAAAAAAAGAAAATCGAGCACTCTGTTAATAGCTGATTGAATAATACAACAAACTTTCACATTTTCAGACATTTACCATTTTAGTCATTTATATAAATGATTTGGATGTGAGCATAAGAGGTATAGTTAGTAAGTTTGCAGATGACACCAAAATTGGAGGTGTAGTGGACAGCGAAGAGGATTACCTGAGTACAACAGGATCTGGACCAGATGGGCCAATGGGCTGAGAAGTGGCAGATGGAGTTTAATTCAGATAAATGCGAGGTGCTGCATTTTGGGAAAGCAAATCTTAGCAGGCCTTATATGCTTAATGATAAGGTCCTAGAGAGTGTTGCTGAACAAAGAGACTTTGGAGTACAGGTTCATAGCTCCTTAAAAGTGGAGTAACAGATAGATAGGATAGTGAAGGAGGTGTTTGGTATGCTTTCTTTTATTGGTCAGAGTATTGAGTACAGGAATTGGGAAGGCATGTTGCGGCTGAACAGGACATTGGTTAGGCCACTGTTGGAATACTGCATGCAATTCTGGTCTCCTTCCTATCGGAAAGATGTTGCGAAACTTGAAAGGGTTCAGAAAAGATTTACAAGGATGTTGCTAGGGTTGGAGGATTTGAGCTTAGGGAGAGGCTGAGCAGTCTGGGGCTGTTTTCCCTGGAGTGTTGGAGATTGAGGGGTGACTTTATCGAGGTTTCCAAAATTATGAGGGGCATGGATAGGATAAATAGGCAAAGTCTCTTCCCTGGGATCGGGGAGTCCAGAACTAGAGGGCACAGGTTTAGGGTGAGAGGGGAAAGATACAGAAGAGACCTAAGGGGCAACATTTTCACGCAGAGGGTGATACGTGTATGGAATGAGCTGCCAGAGGAAGTCATGGACACTGGTACAATTGCAACATTTAAGAGGCATTTGGATGGGTATATGAATAGGAAGTGTTTGGAGGGATAAGTGCTAGGTGCTGGCAGACGGGACTAGATTGACTTGGGATATCTGGTCGGCATGGACGGGTTGGACCGAAGGGTCGGTTTCCATGCTGTACCCTCTCTCTCTCTCCCCCCCGCCCTTGTCTGTCTGCCTGTCCCACTCTCTTTCTCTCTCTCTCGTCTAACTGCCTGTCCCTCTCTTGGCTAACTGCCTGTCCCTCTCTCGTCCCCTCTGTCCCTCTCTCGTCTAACTCCCTGCCTGCATCTGTCTCTCTCTCACTCTCTCTCTCTCTCCATCTCTTTCTCTTTCATACACCTGTCTGTCTCTCTCTTCTGTCTCTATCTCTCTCGTCTAACTGCCTGTGCCCTCTCTCTGTCTCTCTTCTGTCTCTCTTCTGACTGCCTGCCCATCTCTCTTTTTCATGTAACTGCCTGCTCCTCTCTCTCTGTCATTTAACTGCCTGCCAATCTCTCTCTCTCATCTAATTGCCTGCCTCTCTCTGTGAATGAGCTGTGAATGACCAAGGATGAAGCCAATGCTATGTGAGAAAATATGTGGGGGGTGGGGGGAAATGGGTGAAGAAGAGGCAAAATGGAAAACGGGAGAAGGGTAGCAAAGGGGGAAGAGATGAAAAAAGTGATGAAAGAATGGAGATTGAGAGACAGTCAAGGAATAAGAGGTACAGAAGTGACAAAAAATGAAAAACTAGTTTTTTTAAAAATAAGATAAATATCTTATTTATTTTCTTTTTTTCACTGTTCTGTACCTCTTATTCCTTGACTGTCTCTCTTTCTCTCACTCCCCACTGCTACCCTTCTCCCCTGTTTTCCATTTTGCCTCTGCTTCACCCATCTCCCCCAATCCCCCATACCCCACACATTTTATTTCATAGCACTGGCTTCAGCCTTGGTCATTCACAGCTTCTAATCTCCCCATAATCTCTGTATGCACTGTCATTATTACCTCTTTTTGCAACTTTGCTTCTGGAGCCATGACCCACCTTCTCTTAGCGTAGTATAAGTTCCTCCCTATTTTTCAAACTTTGACAAAGGGTCAGTTGGACTCGAAACGTCAGCTCTTTTGTCTCCTTTCAGATGCTACCAGACCAGCTGAAATTTTCCAACGTTTTCTCTTTTGGTTTCAGATTCCAGCATCCACAGTAATTTGCTTTAATGGCGGGGGAGGTGGTGTGGAAGGCGTCTAGTGCGCATGTTCCCTCCCAGTCAACACCGCACTGCGCATGCTCTGGCAGAGAGCGGGAAAGTTGAACGGTTGAATGGAGAGTTCTGGAATGTGGTGAGAGATGTTGTTAGAGCTGAGTGTGGTTGCGAGGGAACGGACATCAATCAGCCTCAAATTCTCATTCCGTTCTATCTCGTAGTCGAGCCGTAACCCTCGGGGAAGGACTTTTGGCGTGGGTGGGGGGGGGGGGGGTGAGCGAATGTTCGAGAATAACCAGGGCCGGCTGAGTTTAGGGGGTTTGGTATCGGCAACTGTCGTCAGGGAGTAGCCCCAGGGTATGGTCGGGGGATAGTCAGTGGGATGTCAGGGTGCAGTCGGTGGCTGGGGGTAACGGTGATGTGAGGAGAGGGCAAGGGAGGATCGTTTCAACTCCAACGAGCAAAATGTTCTGAAGCCCATGGGGTGAGGGAGAGAAGGTCAGTGTGGGCTCTTAGGAAGATGTTGAATTGGATTCAGATCGGTGGGGGTTGGGGTGGAGTCTGGGGGAGTGGGTGGGATGGGGAGTGTTGCTTCGTGATTATGAAACAGTTGCAATACGTTTTTCAACTCTGAACTTTTTTTGTTGTGTAATTATTAAGCTTGAGTAAGTTAGAATTCCCCCAAAAGCTGCAAAGTTAAGGTTTCCAGTTGCACAGTTATCCATCAGAGTTTTGATTTAGCGATGCTGGTGTTGGACTGGGATGTACAAAATTAAAAATCACACAACACCAGGTTATAGTCCCACAGTTTTAATTGGAAGCACGAGCTCTCGGACTGCTGCTCCTTCAAGTGTTCATCAGTGTTTGGAATCTTCCAAGAAATTCCCTTGGCTTCAGCAACATTAAAAATTCCATAGACTCCACAGCACACTTCCAATTTGTACTGCTTCAGGGACTGGCTAGAGACAAAAAAAACTGCAGATGCTGCAATCAAAGTAGACAAATAGGAGGCTTACAGAACACAACAAGCCAGGCAGATTCAGGGGGTGTAGAAGTCAATGTTTCAGGTATCCCTTCCTCGGGACCTGGGTGGGGGTAAGAGGAGCTACAGATAGAGAGGAGGGAGTAGTTGGGGTACGGAGAGCAGCAGAATAATGAGGGACGTATAGGTGGACACAAGTGGTGGTGCAACCTAGTTGGTCCATGGGAGGGATGTATCCAATTGGTAGCTGAAAGGAAAGGTAATTAGGCGGAATGAAAGGGAGGGGGTGGGGCTGGAAAGGGATTTGGCCATGGGTGGGAAGGTTATTTGAAATTTGAGAACTTAATGTTGAGTTGTCCAGGATGTAGGCTGCCAGGCGGAAGATAAAGGTGTACCTCCAGTTTATGGTTTGATTTACGGCACGGTGGCACAGTTTTTAGCACTGCTGCCTCAGCGCCAGAGACCCGGGTTCAACTCCCACCTCAGGCGACTGACTGAGGAGTTTGCACATTCTCCCCGTGTCTGCGTGGATTTCCTCCGGGTGCTCTAGTTTCCTCCCACAGTCCAAAAATGTGCAGGTTTGGTGAATTGGCCATGCTAAATTGCTCGTAATGTTAAGTGAAGGGATAAATGTAGGGGAATGAGTCTGGATGGGTTGGGCGTTGGCGGGTCGGTGTGGACTTGTTGGGCCGAAGGACCTGTTTCCACACTGTAAGTAATCTAATCATCTAATCTAATCATTCATTGCGGCAATGGAGGAGGTTGAGGATTGACATGAGGGGGAATTGAAATGGATGGTGCCTAGGAGGTCAGGGTGACCCTTAGTTTACTTTGTTTGGTCTCACCAATGTAGAGAATACCACATCGGGAGCACTGGATGCAGTAAACTAGGTTGGAGGAAATGCAGGCGAACTTCTGTTTCACCTGGACGGACTGTTTTGGGCCCTGGATGGAGGTGAGGGAGGTGGTGTGCTCACAGGTATTGCATCTTAGACGGTTACAGGGGAGGGTGTGATGTTGGAGGGATTTGGTGGGAAGTGTAGTCTGACCCAAGGATTGGTGAAGGGAACTGTAGGGAGAAGAAAATTTTCTGGTGGTGGGGTCTAATTGGAATTGGCAGAAATGTATGAGGATGATATGTTGGATGTGAAGACCGGTGGGGTGGAAATTGGGGATAAGGGGAACCATTTCTTTGTTTGGTTGGGGTGGGCTTTAGAGCAGTCGAGTGCGGAAGGGAGGAATTGCAGTGGAGGGCTGTCTGGATGAATGGGGAGGGTAAAAAATCATTGTTTGAAATAAGAGGGTATCTGGGATGCTTGGAAGTGGAACATCTTGTCAGAGCAGATGTGATGGAGTTGGAGGAATTGGAATAATGGGGATGGAATTTTTGTAGGATTCAGGGTGAGAGGCGGTGCAGTCTAGGTAGTCATGGGAGTCTGTGGATTTGTTGTAAATATTGGTCCATAACTTGTCACCGGAGATGGAAGTGAAGAGGTGAAGAAAAGGGAAGGAGCTGTCTAGGATAGACAATGTGAATTTGAGAGCAGAGTAGAAGCTGATAATACAGCCCAGTGCAGCATGTAGCACCGATACAGTCATAACTGCATTGGTTGGAGGAACAGTACTGGTGCATGTACTGAAGAACTAATGTTTGAGACACCTGACGAAGAGACAGGCACAGCTAGGAGAGAGAAAGAGAGAGACAGAGAGAGAGAGAGAGAAAGAGAAAGAGAGACAGAGAGAAAGAGAGAGAGGGGGACAGAGAGAGAGAGAGAGACAGAGAGAGACAAAGAGAGAGCACGAGATCGAGACAGAGGTAGAGAGAGGAAGAAAGAGTGAAAGAAAGAAAGAGGAGGAGAGGCGGAGAGAGAGAGAGAGAGAAAGAAGGAGAGAAAGAAGGAGAGAAAGAAGGAGAGAAAGAAGGAGAGAAAGAAGGAGAGAAAGAAGGAGAGAAAGAAGGAGAGAAAGAAGGAGAGAAAGAAGGAGAGAAAGAAGGAGAGAAAGAAGGAGAAGGAGAGGCGGAGAGAGAGAGAGAGACAGGCAGATAGACAGTGAGTGAGAGAGAAAGAGAAAGGAGAGAGAGAAAGAGAGAGAGACAGTGACAGAGGAGAGGAGAGTAGGAGAAAGACAGAAATGGAAAGACAGAGAGAGACACAGAGTGAAAAGTGAGAGGAATAAAGATTGAAAGAAAGAGGAGGAGAGGCGGAGAGAGAGTGAGAGAGAAAGAAAAAGAGAGAGAAAGAGAATGAGAGAGAGAGAGAGAAAGAAAGAGTGAGAAAAAGGAAGAGAGAAAGAGAGAGACAGACAGGCAAAGAGAGAGAGACAAAGAGAGAGCAAGAGAGAGGAAGGAAGAGTGAAAGAAAGAAAGAAAGAAAGAAAAGGAGAGGTAGAGACAGAGAGACAGAGAAGAAGAGAGAGAAAAGGAGAGAAAGAGAAAGAGAGAAAGAAAGAGTGGAAGAAAGAAAGAGAGAGAAGGAGAGGTGGAGAGAGAGAGAGAGACAGGCAGTTAGATAGTGAGTAATACAGAAAGAGAAAGGAGAGAGTGAGAGAGAGAGACAGACAGACAGAAAGAAAGAGAAAGAAGCAGAAAGAGAGAGAGAGAGAGACAAAGATTGAGGAGAGGAGGAGAGTAGGAGAGAGAAAGAGAGAATGAGAGAGAGAGAGAAAGAAAGAAAGAAAGATGAGAAAAAGAAAGAGAGAGAGAGAAAGAGAGAGAGAGGGACAGACAGGCAAAGAGAGAGGGAGACAAAGAGAGAGCAAGAGAGCGAGAGAGAGGAAGAAAGGGTGAAAGAAAGAAAGAGAAGGAGTGGCGGAGAGTGAGAGAGAGAAAAAAGAGAAAGACAGAGAAAGAGTGAATGAGAGAGAGAAAGAGTGAGAAAATGAAAGAGAGAGAGAGAAACAGAGAGAGAAAGACAGAGAGAGGGAGTGAGAGAAAGAAAGACAGATAGAGAGAGAGTGAAAAGAGAGAGGAAGAAAGATTGAAAGAAAGAGGAGCCGCGGTGGAGAGAGAATGAGAGAGAAAGAGAAAGAAAGAAAGAAAGAAAGAGAGAGTGAGAAAAAGAAATAGAGAAAGAAATAGAGAGAGGGGGACAGAGAGAGCAAGAGACTGGCAGGCAAAGAGAGAGAGAGAGACAAAGAGAGAGCAAGAGAGAGGAGAGAGAGAGGAAGAAAGAGTGAAGGAAAGAAAGAAAGGCAGAAAGAGAGAGAGAGAGAGACAGGTAGTTAGATAGTGAGTGAGAGAGAGAACGAGGGAGTGAGAGAGAAAGAGAAAGAAGAGACAGAGAGAGAGAGAGAGAGAGAGACAGAGACAGCGAGACAGAGACAGCGAAAGAGAGAGAGAGACAGCGAGGGAGAGAGACAGCGAGGGAGAGAGACAGCGAGGGAGAGAGACAGCGAGGGAGAGAGACAGCGAGGGAGAGAGACAGCGAGGGAGAGAGACAGCGAGGGAGAGAGACAGCGAGGGAGAGAGACAGCGAGGGAGAGAGACAGCGAGGGAGAGAGACAGCGAGGGAGAGAGACAGCGAGGGAGAGAGACAGCGAGACAGCGACAGAGAAAGAAAGAGAGAGAGAGAAAGAAGAAAGAGAGAGAGAGAAAGAAAGAGAGAGAGAGAAAGAAAGAGAGAGAGAGAAAGAAAGAGAGAGAGAGAAAGAAAGAGAGAGAGAGAAAGAAAGAGACAGAGAGACAGAGGAGAGGAGAGTAGGAGAAAGAAAGAGAGATGGAAAGACAGAGAGAGAGACAGCGAGAGAGACAGAGACAGCGAGACAGACAAAGAGAGAGAAAGAAAGAGAAGGAGAGTCGGAGAGAGAGACAGGCAGTTTAGATAGTGAGTGAGAGAGAGAGACAGAGAGAGAGACAGAGAGAGAGACAGAGAGAGAGAGAGAGAGACAGAGAGAGACAGAGAGAGACAGAGAGAGACAGAGAGAGACAGAGAGAGACAGAGAGAGACGGAGAGAGACGGAGAGAGAGAGACAGGCAGTTAGATAGTGAGTGTGAGAGAGAGAGAGAACGAGGGAGTGAGAGAGAAAGAGAAAGAAGAGAGAGAGAGAGACAGCGAGAGAGAGACAGCGAGAGAGAGACAGCGAGAGAGAGACAGCGAGAGAGAGACAGCGAGAGAGAGACAGCGAGAGAGAGAGACAGCGAGAGAGACAGAGACAGCGAGACAGACAAAGAGAGAGAAAGAAAGAGAAGGAGAGTCGGAGAGAGAGACAGGCAGTTTAGATAGTGAGTGAGAGAGAGAGAGACAGAGAGAGAGAGACAGAGAGAGAGAGAGAGAGAGAAAGAGAGAGAGAAAGAGAGAGAGACAGAGAGAGAGACAGAGAGAGAGACAGAGAGAGAGACAGAGAGAGAGACAGAGAGAGAGACAGAGAGAGAGACAGAGAGAGAGACAGAGAGAGAGACAGAGAGAGAGACAGAGAGAGAGAGAAAGAGAGAGAGAGAAAGAGAGAGAGAGAAAGAGAGAGAGAGAAAGAGAGAGAAAGAGAGAGAAAGAGAAGAGAAAGAGAGAGAAAGAGAGGTGGAGAGAGAGAGACAGGCAGTTAGATAGTGAGTGAGAGAGAGAGAGAGAACGAGGGAGTGAGAGAGAAAGAGAAAGAAGAGCGAGAGAGAGACAGCGAGAGAGAGACAGCGAGAGAGAGACAGCGAGAGAGAGACAGCGAGAGAGAGACAGCGAGAGAGAGACAGCGAGAGAGAGAGACAGCGAGAGAGACAGAGACAGCGAGACAGAGAGAGAGAGAAAGAAAGAAAAGAGAGAGAGAAAGAAAGAGAAGGAGAGGCGGAGAGAGAGAGACAGGCAGTTAGATAGTGAGTGAGAGAGAGAACGAGGGAGTGAGAGAGAAAGAGAAAGGAGAGAGAGAACGAGAGAGAGAGGAGAGTAGGAGAAAGAAAGAGAGATGGAAAGACAGAGAGAGACATACAGAGCGAAAAGAGAGAGGAAGAAAGATTGAAAGAAAGAGGAGGAGAGGCGGAGAGAGAGTGAGAGAGAAAGAGAAAGAGAGAGAGAAAGAAAGTGAGAAAATGAAAAAGAGAGAGAGAAAGAGATAGACAGACAGATAAAGAGAGAGACAGACAAAGAGAGAGCAATAGAGAGGAAGAAAGAGTGAAAGAAAGAGGAGAGGTGGAGAGTGATAGAGAGAGAGAAAAAAGGAGAGAGAGAAAAAGAGAGAGAGAAAGAGAGAGAAAGAGAGAGAAAGGGAGAGAAAGGGAGAGAAAGGGAGAGAAAGAGAAAGAGAGAGAAATAGAGAAAGAGAGAAAAAGAAAGAGAGAGAAAAAGAGAGAGAAAGAGAGAGAGACTGAGTGAGAGAGAGAGAGAGAGAGAGAGAGAAAGAGAGAGAGGAAGAGAGAGAGAGAAAGAAAGAGAACGAGAGGCAGAGAGAGTGAGAGAAAGAGAAAATAGAGAGAGAAAGAAAGAAAGAGAGTGAAAGACAGAGAAAGAGACAAAGAAAGAGAGACAAAGAAAGAGAGAGACAAAGAAAGTGAGAGAGCGCGAGACAGAGAGAAAAGATGAAATAGTGAAAGAAAGAGGAGAGGCAGAGAGAGTGAGAGAGAGAGAGAGACAGGCAGTCAGATAGAGAGAGTGAGAGAGAAAGACAGTGAGAGAAAGAGACAATGAAAGAAAGAGAGAAAGAGAAACAGAGAGAGCAAGAGAAAGAGGAGAGAGCGAGAGTGAGAGAAAGAAAGGGAGAGGAAGAAAGAGTGAAAGAAAGAAAGAGAAGGAGAAGTGGAGAGAGAGAGAGAGACAGGCAGTTAGATAGTGAGTGAGAGAGAAAGAGAAAGTGAGAGAGATGGAAAGACAGAGAAGGAAATACAGAGAACAGGACAGAGAGAGAGCATGAGAGAGAGCGTGAGAGAAAGAGAGAGAAGAGCAGAGTGGGAGAGAGAGAGTGAGAGAAAGAAAGGGAGAGGAAGAAAGAGTGAAAGAAAGAAAGAGAAGCAGAGGCAGAGAGAGAGAAAGAGAGCAAGAGAGAGAGATAGGCGGTTGGAAAGAGATAGACAGAGGCAGAGAGAGAAAGAGATGGAGAGCGAGAAAGAGAAAGGATAGGAGGCAAGTAGGAGAAAGACAGAGAGAGAGAGAAAGAGAAAGAGAGTGATAGACAGAGGAAGTTGGATGAGAGGAAGAGAGGGGGAGAAAGAGAGAGAGAAAGAGAGAGAAAGAGAGAACAAGAGAGAGAAAGAAAGAAAGAAAGAAAGAGAGAGAGAGCAAGAGAGCAGTAGAGAGAGGAAGAAAGAGTGAGAAAAAGAAAGAGAGAGAAACATAGAGAAAGACAGAGAGAGAGGGAGAGAGAGACAAAAAGAGAGAGAGAAAGAGAGGGTGTGAAAAGAGAGAGGAAGAAAGATTGAAAGAAAGAGGAGGAGAGGCAGAGAGAGAGAGAGTGAGAGAGAAAGAAAGAGAAAGAGAGAAAGTGGGGGAGAGAGAGAGAGAGAGAGAGAAAGAGACAGACAGACAGAAAGAGAAAGAGAGACAGAAAGAGAAAGAGAGAGACAGAAAGAAAGACAGAGGAGAGGAGGGGAGTAGGAGAATGAGAGAGAGAGAGTGAGAAAGAGAAAGATGGAAGAGAGGAGGAGAATAGGAGAGAGAGAGAAAGAAAGAGGAGAGGAGAGTAGGAAAAAGACAGAGAGAGAAAGACAGAGAGATGGAAAGACAGAGAGAGACACACAAAGTGAAAAGAGAGGAAGAAAGATTGAAAGAAAGAGGAGGAGAGGTGGAGAGACAGTGAGAGAGAAAGAGAAAGAGACAAAGAGTGAGAAAAAGAAAGAGAGAGAGAGAAAGAGAGAGAGGGACAGAGAGAGAGAGAGAGATAGACAGGCAAAGAGAGTGAGACAAAGAGAGAGCAAGAGAGAGGAAGAAAGAGTGAAAGAAAGAAAGAGAAGGAGAGGTGAAGAGTGAGAGAGAGGTGGAGAGTAGGAGAGAGAGAAAAGGAGAGAGAAAAAGAGAAAGAGAGAAAGAAAGAATGGAAGAAAGAAAGGAAGAGGAGAGGCTGAGAGAGAGAGAGAGAGAGACAGGCAGTTAGATAGTGAGTAATAGAGAAAGAGAAAGGAGAGAGAAAGAGAGAGAGAGAAAGAGAGAGAGAGAGAGAGAGAGAGAAAGAGAGAGAGAGAAAGAGAGAGAGAGAAAGAGAGAGAGAGAAAGAGAGAGAGAGAAAGAGAGAGAGAGAGAAAGAAAGAAAGTGAGAAAAAGAGAAAGAGAGAGAGAGGGACAGAGAGAGAGATACAGACAGGCAAAGAGAGAGAGACAAAGAGAGAGCAAGAGAGGGAGAGAGAGAGGAAGAAAGAGTGAAAGAAAGAAAGAGAAGGAGAGGTGGAGAGTGAGAGAGAAAAAAGAGAAAGAGAGAGAACGAGAGAACGAGAGAGAAAGAGTGAGAAAAAGAAAGAGAGAGAGAAACAGAGAGAGAGAGAAAGAAACAGAGAGAGAGATAGAGAGAGTGAAAAGAGAGCATGAAAGATTGAAAGAAAGAGGAGGAGCGGTGAAGAGAGAGTGAGAGAGAAAGAGAAAGAGAGAATGAGAGAGAGAGAGGGAGAAGGAAAGAAAGAGTGAGAAAAAGAAAGAGAGAGAGGGAGAGACACACAGAGAGAGACAGACAGGCAAAGTGAGAGAGACAAAGAGAGAGAAACAGAGAGAGAGAGAAAGAGATAGAGAGACAGAGAGAAAGAGAGAGAGAGGGACAGAGAGAGAGAGAGAAAGAGAGAGAGACAAAGAGAGAGCATGAGAGCAAGACAGAGGTAGAGAGAGGAAGAAAGAGTGAAAGAAAGAAAGAGAAGGAGAGGTGGAGAGTGAGAGAGAGACAAAAGTGAAAGAGAGAACGAGAGAGAAAAAGAGAGTCAGAAAAAGAAAGAGAGAGAGAAACATATAGAGAAAGACAGAGAGAGAGAGAGACAAAAAGGGAGAGAGAGAGAGTGAAAAGAGAGAGGAAGAAAGATGGAAAGAAAGAGGAGGAGAGGCGGAGAGAGAGAGAGAGAAAGAGAAAGAGAGAGAGAAAAAGTGGGGGAGAGAGACAGACAGAAAGAGAAAGATAGACAGAAAGAGAAAGACAGAGGAGAGTAGGAGAGTAGGAGAATGACAGAGAGAGAGAGAAAGAGAAAGATGGAAGAGAGGAGGAGAATAGGCGAAAGAGAGACAGGGAGAGAGAGAAAGAGAGAAAGAGAAAGAAAGAGGAGAGGAGAGTAGGAGAAAGACAGAGAGGTGGAAAGACGGAGAGAGACACAGAGCGAAGAGAGGAAGAAAGATTTAAAGAAAGATGAAGAGAGGCGGAGAGAGAGAGAGAGAGAAAGAAAGAAAGAAAGAATGAAAGAAAAAAAGAGAGAGAGGGACAGAAAGAGAGACAGACAGGCAAAGACAGAGAGAGACAAAGAGAGAGCGAGAGAGAGGAAGAGAGAGGAAGAAAGACAGAGAGAGTGGTAGTTAGATAGAGTGAGTGAGAGAGAAAGAGAAAGAGAGCGAGAGAGAGAAAGAAAGAAAGAAAGAGAGAGAAAGAGAGAAGAGGAGAGAGAGAGAGAGACAGGCAGTTAGATAGTGAGTGAGAGAGAGAAGGACGGAGTGAGAGAGAAAGAGAGACAAAGAGAAAGAGAGAGAGAGAGAAAGAAAGAGAGAGAGAAAGAGAGAAAGGAAGAGAAGGAGAGGCGGAGAGAGAGAGAGAGAGAGAGAGAGAGGCAGTTAGATAATGAGTGAGAGAGAGAGAACGAGGGAGTGAGAGAAAGAGAAAGGAGAGAGAGAAAGAGAGAGACACACACAGAGACAGAGGAGAGGAGAGTAGGAGAAAGACAGAGAGAGAAAGACAGAGGGATGGAAAGACAGACACACAGAAAAAAAGAGATGGGAAGAAAGAATGAAATAAAAAGGAGGAGAGGTGGAGAGAGAGTGAGAGAGAAAGAGAAAGAAAGAAAGAGTGAGGAAAAGAAAGAAAGAGAAAGAGAGAGAGGGGCAAAGAGAGAGAGACAAAGAGAGAGCAAGAGAGAGGAAGAAAGAGTGAAAGAAAGAAAGAGAAGGAGAGGTGGAGAGTGAGAGAGAGAGGAGAGAGAGAAAAGGAGAGAGAAAGAGACAGACAAAGATTGGGAAGAAAAGGAGAGTAGGAGAGAGAATGAGAAAGAGAGAATGAGAGAGAGAAAAAGAAAGAAAGTGAGAAAAAGAGAGAGAGAGGGACAGAGAGAGAGATACAGACAGGCAAAGAGAGAGACACAGAGCAAAAAAGAGAGGGGAAGAAAGTTTGAAAGAAAGAGGAGGAGAGGTGGAGGGAGAGTGACAGAGAAAGAGAGAGAAAGAGAAAGAAAGAAAGAAAGAGGAAAAGAAAGAAAGAGAAAGAGAGAGAGGGGCAGAGAGAGACAGACAGACAGGCAAAGAGAGAGAGACAAAGAGAGAGCAAGAGAGAGGAAGAAAGAGTGAAAGAAAGAAAGAGAAGGAGAGGTGGAGAGTGAGAGAGAGGAGAGAAAAGGAGAGAGAGAAAAAAGAGAAAGAGAGAAAGAAAGAGTGGAATAAAGAAAGAAAGAAAGAGAAGGAGAGGCGGAGAGAGAGAGACAGAGAGGCAGTTAGATAGTGAGTAATAGAGAAAGAGAAAGGAGAGAGAGAGAGAGACAGACAAAGATTGAGGAGAGGAGAGGAGGAGAGTCGGAGAGAGAACGAGAGAGAGAGAAAGAAAGAAAGTGAGAAAGAGAGAGAGAGAGAGAAAGGTGGAGAGAGAGAGAGAGAGAGGCAGTCAGATAGTGAGTGAGGGAGTGAGTGAGAAAGAGAAAGGAGAGAAAGAGAGAGAGAGAGAGAGAGAGACCAAGACAGAAAGAAAGAGAGAGAGAGAGAGAGAGAGAGAGAGAGAGAGAGAAAGAAAGAGAAGGAAAGGGGGAGAGAGAGAGAGGCAGTTAGATAGTGAGTGAGAGAGAGAAAGGAGAGAAAAAGAGAGAGAGACTGAGACAGGGAACGAGAGAGAGAGTGAAAGAAAGAAAGAGAAGGAGAGAGAGAGAGAGGCAGTTAGGTAGTGAGAGAGAGAGAGGGAGACAGAGACAGAGAGAGAAAGAGACAGAGACAGAGAGAATGAGAGAGAGACAGAAAGAAAGAGAAAATGATAGAGGAGAGGAGGAGA
>NC_083401.1:145759235-145823392 GCF_020745735.1 Hemiscyllium ocellatum
AGAGAGAAAGAAAGAAAGAGAGAGAGAGAAAAGGAGAGCGACAGAAAGATAAAGGAGAGGAGGAGAAAGACAGAGAGAGAAGAGAAAGTGGGAGAGAGAGAGAGCAAGAGAAAGACAAAGAGAGGAAGATGGAGGAGAGTACGAGAGTAGGAGAAAGACAAAGAGAGAGAGAAAGAGAGAAAGAAAGGGAGAGAGAGAGAGAGAGAGAGACAAAGAGGGGGAAGAGAGAGCGGGAAATAGAAAGAGAGAGGAAGAAAGATTGAAAGAAAGTGAAGGAGAAGTGGAGAGTGAGTGTGAGAGAGAGACAGAAAGAGAAAGAGAGAGACAGAAACAGAAAGCAAAAGACAGAGGAGAGGAGGAGAGTAAGAGAATGACAGAGAAAGAAAGAGAAAGACAGAGAGAAAGAGAAAGATGGAAGAGAGGAGGAGAGTAGGAGAGAAAGATATAAAGAGAGAACAAGAGGGGGAGACAGAAAGAGAAAGAGAGAGGAAGGTGGAGGAGAGGAGGAGAGTAGGTGAGTAGGAGATAGAAAGAAAGAGAGAAAAAAGAAAGAGAGAGTAAGAGAGAGAGAAAGAGAAAGCAAGAGAGAGAAAGGGAAAGAGAAAGAGAGAGAGAGGAAGAAAGGTTGTAAGAAAGAGAATGAGAGGCAGAGAGTGAGAGAGAAAGTGGGGGGGTGAGAGAGAGAGAGAGACAGAGAGAGAGAAACAAAGAGAAAAAGAGACACACAGAGACAGACAGAAAGACAGCGGCAGAAAGAGAAAGACAGAAGAGAGGAGGTGAGGAGGAGAACGACAGAGAGAGAGAAAGAGAAAGAGAAAGATGGAAGAGAGGAGGAGAGTATGAGAGAGAGAGAATGAAAGAGGAGAGGAGGAGAGTAGGAGAAAGACAGACACACACACACAGACAGAGAGAGAGAGACAAAGAGGGGGAAGAGAGAGAGGGAAATAGAAAGAGAGAGGAAGAAAGATTGAAAGATAGTGAAGGAGAAGTGGAGAGTGAGTGAGAGAGAGAGAGAGAGACAGAAAGAGAAAGAGAGAGACAGAAACAGAAAGCAAAAGACAGAGGAGAGGAGGAGAGTAGGAGAATGACAGAGAAAGAAAGAGAAAGACAGAGAGAAAGAGAAAGATGGAAGAGAGGAGGAGAGTAGGAGAGAAAGAGATAAAGAGAGAACAAGAGGGAGAGACAGAAAGAGAAAGAGAGAGGAAGGTGGAGGTGAGGAGGAGAGTAGGTGAGTAGGAGATAGAAAGGAAGAGAGAAAAAAGAAAGAGAGAGGAGGAGAGTAGGAGAAAGACAGACACACACACACAGAGAGAAAGAGAGAGAGAGAGAGAGACAATGAGGGGGAAGAGAGAGAGGGAAATAGAAAGAGAGAGGAAGAAAGATTGAAAGAAAGTGAAGGAGAAGTGGAGAGTGAGTGAGAGAGAGAGAGAGAGACAGAAACAGAAAGAGAGAGACAGAAACAGAAAGCAAAAGACAGAGGAGAGGAAGAGAGTAGGAGAATGACAGAGAAAGAGAAAGAGAGAGAGAAAGAGAAAGAGAGAGAGAGGAAGAAAGATTGAAAGAAAGAGAATGAGAGGCAGAGAGTGAGACAGAAAGTGGGGGGAGAGAGAGAGAGAGATAGCGAAACAGAAAGAGAAAAAGAGACAGACAGAGGCAGACATAAAGACAGCGGCAGAAAGAGAAAGACAGAAGAGAGGAGGTGAGTAGGAGAACAACAGAGAGAGAGAAAGAGAAAGATGGAAGTGAGGAGGAGAGTAGGAGAGAGAGAGAAAGAAAGAGGAGAGGAGGAGAGTAGGAGAAAGACAGAGACACACACACACACAGACAGACAGAGAGAGAGACAAAAAGAAAGAGAGAGAGAGAAAGAGCAAGAAAGAAAGAGAGAGAAAGAGAACGAGAGAGGGACAGAAAGAGAAAGTAAGAGAGAGAAAGAAAGAGAGAAAAGATAGAGAAAGACAGAGAGAGAAAGACAGAGAAAGAGAAAGACACAGAAAGAGAGAGAGAGAAAGAAAGAAAGAGAGAGACACAGAAAGAGAAAGACAGAGAGAGAAGAAAAGAAAGAGAGAGAGACAGAGACAGTGTGAGAAGAGGCAAAGAGAGAAAATGAGAAAGAGAGAGAGAAAAAGAGCAACAGAAAGAGTAAGAGAAAGAGTGAGGAAGGAGGAGAGGAAGAAAGAAAAAGAAAGGAAAAGGAGAGGTAGAGAGAGAGAACGAGAGCAAGAGAGAGAGAGAGACAGGCAGTTAGATAGAGAAAGGAAGAAAGAGAGAGAAAGAAAGAGAGAGCGAGGGAGAAAGCGGGAGAGAGAGAAAGAAAGAGCGAGAGAGAAAGAGAAAGAGAGAGAGAGACAGAAAGATAGAGGAGAGGAGTAGAGTCAGAGAAAGACAGAAAAAGACAGAGAGAGAAAGAGAGAGATGAAGAAACATTGAAAGAAAGAGGAGGAGAGGAAGAGAGAGTGTGAGAGAGAAAGAGAAAGAGAGAAAGTGGGAGAGACAGAGTGAGAGAAAGAGAGCAAGAGAGAGACAGAGAAACAGAAAGAAAGAGACAAAGAAAGAGAGCGAGAAAGAGAAAGAGTGCGAGAGAGAACGAGAGAGACAGAGCGAGAGAAAGAGAAAGAGTGCGAGAGAGAGAGAGCGAGAGAGAAAGAGAGAGGAAGGAAGAGTGAAAGAAAGAAAAAGGAGAGGTGGAGAGAGAGAGAGAGAAAGACAGCAAGGAGGGAGAGAGACAGGCAGTTAGATAGAGAGACAGGAGAGAGAGACAGGAGAGAGAGACAGGAGAGAGAGACAGGAGAGAGAGACAGGAGAGAGAGACAGGAGAGAGAGACAGGAGAGAGAGACAGGAGAGAGAGACAGGAGAGAGAGACAGGAGAGAGAGACAGGAGAGAGAGACAGGAGAGAGAGACAGGAGAGAGAGACAGGAGAGAGAGACAGGAGAGAGAGACAGGAGAGAGAGAGACAGGAGAGAGAGACAGGAGAGAGAGACAGGAGAGAGAGACAGGAGAGAGAGACAGGAGAGAGAGACAGGAGAGAGAGACAGGAGAGAGAGACAGGAGAGAGAGACAGGAGAGAGAGACAGGAGAGAGAGACAGGAGAGAGAGACAGGAGAGAGAGACAGGAGAGAGAGACAGGAGAGAGAGACAGGAGAGAGAGACAGGAGAGAGAGACAGGAGAGAGAGACAGGAGAGAGAGACAGGAGAGAGAGACAGGAGAGAGAGACAGGAGAGAGAGACAGGAGAGAGAGACAGGAGAGAGAGACAGGAGAGAGAGACAGGAGAGAGAGACAGGAGAGAGAGACAGGAGAGAGAGACAGGAGAGAGAGACAGGAGAGAGAGACAGGAGAGAGAGACAGGAGAGAGAGACAGGAGAGAGAGACAGGAGAGAGAGACAGGGCGAGAAAGAGAAGGAGAGGCAGAGAGAGAGACAGGCAGTTAGATCGAGTGAGAGAGAGTGATAGAGAAAGAGAAAAAAGAGATAAAGAGAAAGAAAGAGAGAGTGAAAGACAGAGAGAAAGAGACAAAGAAAGAGGGAGACAAAGAATGAGAGAGAGAGAGAGGAAGAGAGACAGAGAGGAAGAGAGAGAGTGAAAAAGGGAGAGAAAGGGAGAGAAAGGGAGAAATAGGGAGAGAAAGAGAGAAAAAAGAGAGAAAGAGAGAGTAAGAAAGAGAGAGAGAAGGAGAGGAAGAGCAAGAGAGGAAAAGCAAGAGAGAGAGCAAGAGAGAGAGGAAGAGAGAGAGAGAGGGAGGAAGAGAGGGATAGAGAAAGAGAGAGAGAGGGAGAGAAAAAGAGAGAAAAAGGGAGAGAGAAAGAGAGAAAAAAAAGGGAGGGAGAGAAAGAGAGAGAGTGAGCAAGAGACTCCATCCATCCATCCATCCATCCATCCTGACTACTGAAGCTGCCAGTGTGTTGTGTTGCAACACCATTTCTTAATGGAGGAAAATAATCGAGCAGCAGGTAGTCCCTTGGGGTCAATTGGAATTCTTGCACCAGATGTGAAAAGGTGAAAAGATTGACTTCAGAGCAAGCTTCTATTTCTTTTCATGTTTTCCACTTTGGATTGACGTGACCTTTTTGCAAGGTTTGTGAAGGTTTGTACCTCAGGTTGAGGTTTAGAGTGTAGGCTTGCTCACTAAGCTGTAGGTTTGATATCCAGACGTTTCATTACCTGGCTAGGTAACATCATCACAGTGACGACCTTCAAGTAAAGCAAAGCTATTGTCTCCTGCTTTCTATTTATACCTTTTTCCTGGATGGGGTTCCTGGGGTTTGTGATGATGTCATTTCCTGTTCATTTTCTGAGGGGTTGATAGATGGCATCTAGATCTATGTGTTTGTTTATGGCATTGTGGTTGGAGTTCCAGGCCTCTAGGAATTCTCTGGCATGTCTTTGCTTAGCCTGTCCCAGGATAGATGTGTTGTTCCAGTCGAAATGGTGATTTTTTTCATCCGTGTAGGGCTACGAGGGAGAGAGGATCGTGTCTTTTTGTGGCTAGCTGGTGTTCGTGTTTCCTGGTGGCTAACTTTCTTCCTGTTTGTCCTACGTAGTGTTTGTGGCAGTCCTTGCATGGAATTTTGTACATGATGTTAGTTTTGTCCATGGGTTGTATTGGGTCTTTTAAATTTTTTAGTTTTTGTTTGAGAGTTTTGGTGGGTTTGTGTGCTACTAGGATTCCAAGGGGTCTTAGTAGTAGTCTGGCTGTCATTTCTGAAGCTTCTTTGATGTATGGTGAGGTGGTTAGGGTTTCTGGCTGTGTTTGGTCTGCTTGTCGTGGTTTGTTCTTGAGGAATCTGCACACTGTATTTTTTGAGTATGCGTTCTTTTCCAATATGTTGTATAGGTGGTTCTCTTCTGTTTTTTCAAAATTCGTGTGTGGTGGCTCATTGGAATAGTGGTCTAATACAGTTTTGTTTGTGTGCTTGTGACATGACATTTTTGTTATGACCCCCATGGTGACCATTCACTTTTTTTTAAAAAAAAGAAAATCGAGCACTCTGTTAATAGCTGATTGAATAATACAACAAACTTTCACATTTTCAGACATTTACCATTTTAGTCATTTATATAAATGATTTGGATGTGAGCATAAGAGGTATAGTTAGTAAGTTTGCAGATGACACCAAAATTGGAGGTGTAGTGGACAGCGAAGAGGATTACCTGAGTACAACAGGATCTGGACCAGATGGGCCAATGGGCTGAGAAGTGGCAGATGGAGTTTAATTCAGATAAATGCGAGGTGCTGCATTTTGGGAAAGCAAATCTTAGCAGGCCTTATATGCTTAATGATAAGGTCCTAGAGAGTGTTGCTGAACAAAGAGACTTTGGAGTACAGGTTCATAGCTCCTTAAAAGTGGAGTAACAGATAGATAGGATAGTGAAGGAGGTGTTTGGTATGCTTTCTTTTATTGGTCAGAGTATTGAGTACAGGAATTGGGAAGGCATGTTGCGGCTGAACAGGACATTGGTTAGGCCACTGTTGGAATACTGCATGCAATTCTGGTCTCCTTCCTATCGGAAAGATGTTGCGAAACTTGAAAGGGTTCAGAAAAGATTTACAAGGATGTTGCTAGGGTTGGAGGATTTGAGCTTAGGGAGAGGCTGAGCAGTCTGGGGCTGTTTTCCCTGGAGTGTTGGAGATTGAGGGGTGACTTTATCGAGGTTTCCAAAATTATGAGGGGCATGGATAGGATAAATAGGCAAAGTCTCTTCCCTGGGATCGGGGAGTCCAGAACTAGAGGGCACAGGTTTAGGGTGAGAGGGGAAAGATACAGAAGAGACCTAAGGGGCAACATTTTCACGCAGAGGGTGATACGTGTATGGAATGAGCTGCCAGAGGAAGTCATGGACACTGGTACAATTGCAACATTTAAGAGGCATTTGGATGGGTATATGAATAGGAAGTGTTTGGAGGGATAAGTGCTAGGTGCTGGCAGACGGGACTAGATTGACTTGGGATATCTGGTCGGCATGGACGGGTTGGACCGAAGGGTCGGTTTCCATGCTGTACCCTCTCTCTCTCTCCCCCCCGCCCTTGTCTGTCTGCCTGTCCCACTCTCTTTCTCTCTCTCTCGTCTAACTGCCTGTCCCTCTCTTGGCTAACTGCCTGTCCCTCTCTCGTCCCCTCTGTCCCTCTCTCGTCTAACTCCCTGCCTGCATCTGTCTCTCTCTCACTCTCTCTCTCTCTCCATCTCTTTCTCTTTCATACACCTGTCTGTCTCTCTCTTCTGTCTCTATCTCTCTCGTCTAACTGCCTGTGCCCTCTCTCTGTCTCTCTTCTGTCTCTCTTCTGACTGCCTGCCCATCTCTCTTTTTCATGTAACTGCCTGCTCCTCTCTCTCTGTCATTTAACTGCCTGCCAATCTCTCTCTCTCATCTAATTGCCTGCCTCTCTCTGTGAATGAGCTGTGAATGACCAAGGATGAAGCCAATGCTATGTGAGAAAATATGTGGGGGGTGGGGGGAAATGGGTGAAGAAGAGGCAAAATGGAAAACGGGAGAAGGGTAGCAAAGGGGGAAGAGATGAAAAAAGTGATGAAAGAATGGAGATTGAGAGACAGTCAAGGAATAAGAGGTACAGAAGTGACAAAAAATGAAAAACTAGTTTTTTTAAAAATAAGATAAATATCTTATTTATTTTCTTTTTTTCACTGTTCTGTACCTCTTATTCCTTGACTGTCTCTCTTTCTCTCACTCCCCACTGCTACCCTTCTCCCCTGTTTTCCATTTTGCCTCTGCTTCACCCATCTCCCCCAATCCCCCATACCCCACACATTATATTTCATAGCACTGGCTTCAGCCTTGGTCATTCACAGCTTCTAATCTCCCCATAATCTCTGTATGCACTGTCATTATTACCTCTTTTTGCAACTTTGCTTCTGGAGCCATGACCCACCTTCTCTTAGCGTAGTATAAGTTCCTCCCTATTTTTCAAACTTTGACAAAGGGTCAGTTGGACTCGAAACGTCAGCTCTTTTGTCTCCTTTCAGATGCTACCAGACCAGCTGAAATTTTCCAACGTTTTCTCTTTTGGTTTCAGATTCCAGCATCCACAGTAATTTGCTTTAATGGCGGGGGAGGTGGTGTGGAAGGCGTCTAGTGCGCATGTTCCCTCCCAGTCAACACCGCACTGCGCATGCTCTGGCAGAGAGCGGGAAAGTTGAACGGTTGAATGGAGAGTTCTGGAATGTGGTGAGAGATGTTGTTAGAGCTGAGTGTGGTTGCGAGGGAACGGACATCAATCAGCCTCAAATTCTCATTCCGTTCTATCTCGTAGTCGAGCCGTAACCCTCGGGGAAGGACTTTTGGCGTGGGTGGGGGGGGGGGGGGGGGGTGGGGGGCGGGGGGGGGGTGAGCGAATGTTCGAGAATAACCAGGGCCGGCTGAGTTTAGGGGGTTTGGTATCGGCAACTGTCGTCAGGGAGTAGCCCCAGGGTATGGTCGGGGGATAGTCAGTGGGATGTCAGGGTGCAGTCGGTGGCTGGGGGTAACGGTGATGTGAGGAGAGGGCAAGGGAGGATCGTTTCAACTCCAACGAGCAAAATGTTCTGAAGCCCATGGGGTGAGGGAGAGAAGGTCAGTGTGGGCTCTTAGGAAGATGTTGAATTGGATTCAGATCGGTGGGGGTTGGGGTGGAGTCTGGGGGAGTGGGTGGGATGGGGAGTGTTGCTTCGTGATTATGAAACAGTTGCAATACGTTTTTCAACTCTGAACTTTTTTTGTTGTGTAATTATTAAGCTTGAGTAAGTTAGAATTCCCCCAAAAGCTGCAAAGTTAAGGTTTCCAGTTGCACAGTTATCCATCAGAGTTTTGATTTAGCGATGCTGGTGTTGGACTGGGATGTACAAAATTAAAAATCACACAACACCAGGTTATAGTCCCACAGTTTTAATTGGAAGCACGAGCTCTCGGACTGCTGCTCCTTCAAGTGTTCATCAGTGTTTGGAATCTTCCAAGAAATTCCCTTGGCTTCAGCAACATTAAAAATTCCATAGACTCCACAGCACACTTCCAATTTGTACTGCTTCAGGGACTGGCTAGAGACAAAAAAAACTGCAGATGCTGCAATCAAAGTAGACAAATAGGAGGCTTACAGAACACAACAAGCCAGGCAGATTCAGGGGGTGTAGAAGTCAATGTTTCAGGTATCCCTTCCTCGGGACCTGGGTGGGGGTAAGAGGAGCTACAGATAGAGAGGAGGGAGTAGTTGGGGTACGGAGAGCAGCAGAATAATGAGGGACGTATAGGTGGACACAAGTGGTGGTGCAACCTAGTTGGTCCATGGGAGGGATGTATCCAATTGGTAGCTGAAAGGAAAGGTAATTAGGCGGAATGAAAGGGAGGGGGTGGGGCTGGAAAGGGATTTGGCCATGGGTGGGAAGGTTATTTGAAATTTGAGAACTTAATGTTGAGTTGTCCAGGATGTAGGCTGCCAGGCGGAAGATAAAGGTGTACCTCCAGTTTATGGTTTGATTTACGGCACGGTGGCACAGTTTTTAGCACTGCTGCCTCAGCGCCAGAGACCCGGGTTCAACTCCCACCTCAGGCGACTGACTGAGGAGTTTGCACATTCTCCCCGTGTCTGCGTGGATTTCCTCCGGGTGCTCTAGTTTCCTCCCACAGTCCAAAAATGTGCAGGTTTGGTGAATTGGCCATGCTAAATTGCTCGTAATGTTAAGTGAAGGGATAAATGTAGGGGAATGAGTCTGGATGGGTTGGGCGTTGGCGGGTCGGTGTGGACTTGTTGGGCCGAAGGACCTGTTTCCACACTGTAAGTAATCTAATCATCTAATCTAATCATTCATTGCGGCAATGGAGGAGGTTGAGGATTGACATGAGGGGGAATTGAAATGGATGGTGCCTAGGAGGTCAGGGTGACCCTTAGTTTACTTTGTTTGGTCTCACCAATGTAGAGAATACCACATCGGGAGCACTGGATGCAGTAAACTAGGTTGGAGGAAATGCAGGCGAACTTCTGTTTCACCTGGACGGACTGTTTTGGGCCCTGGATGGAGGTGAGGGAGGTGGTGTGCTCACAGGTATTGCATCTTAGACGGTTACAGGGGAGGGTGTGATGTTGGAGGGATTTGGTGGGAAGTGTAGTCTGACCCAAGGATTGGTGAAGGGAACTGTAGGGAGAAGAAAATTTTCTGGTGGTGGGGTCTAATTGGAATTGGCAGAAATGTATGAGGATGATATGTTGGATGTGAAGACCGGTGGGGTGGAAATTGGGGATAAGGGGAACCATTTCTTTGTTTGGTTGGGGTGGGCTTTAGAGCAGTCGAGTGCGGAAGGGAGGAATTGCAGTGGAGGGCTGTCTGGATGAATGGGGAGGGTAAAAAATCATTGTTTGAAATAAGAGGGTATCTGGGATGCTTGGAAGTGGAACATCTTGTCAGAGCAGATGTGATGGAGTTGGAGGAATTGGAATAATGGGGATGGAATTTTTGTAGGATTCAGGGTGAGAGGCGGTGCAGTCTAGGTAGTCATGGGAGTCTGTGGATTTGTTGTAAATATTGGTCCATAACTTGTCACCGGAGATGGAAGTGAAGAGGTGAAGAAAAGGGAAGGAGCTGTCTGAGATAGACAATGTGAATTTGAGAGCAGAGTAGAAGCTGATAATACAGCCCAGTGCAGCATGTAGCACCGATACAGTCATAACTGCATTGGTTGGAGGAACAGTACTGGTGCATGTACTGAAGAACTAATGTTTGAGACACCTGACGAAGAGACAGGCACAGCTAGGACCCATGCAAGTGCCCATACCACCCCACCCCAAATAGTAAGGACAAATTTAGTGAGACAAAAGGAGGTATTGATTGGGGGTGGGGGGGGGGTGCTGTGGGGGGGAGGTTTCTGAAGAAGTGGTTTGTGTCACTCTCTCTCGTTCGTCGAACTGCCTGCCCCTCTCTCTTTATCTCAGTTGTCTAACTGCCTGCCAATCTCTCTCTCTATCTACTTGTCTCTCTCATCTGACTGACTGCCTCTCTACCTCTCTCTCTCTTTCTGTCTGGTCTAACTCCTGCCTCTCTCTATCACTCTCTCTCTCTCTCTCTCTTTCTCATCTAATTGCTTGCCTGTCTTTCTCTCTTTCTTTCTTTCTCTCTCTCTCTCTCATTTAACTGCCTGTCTCTCTCCTCTCATCTGATTGCCTGCCTCTCTCTCTCTCTCTCGTCTATCTGCCTGCCTCTTTCTCTCTCATCCAACCACCTGTCTCTTTCTCTCTCTCTCTCTCTCTCTCTCTCTCCCCCTCTCTCACTCTCATCTATCTGCCTGCTCTCTTTCTTTCTCTCTCTCTCTCCCTCTTTCATCTAATTGGCTGCCTGCCTCTCTTTCATCTAACTGCCTGTCTCTCTCTCAATCTCTCTCTCGTCTAACTGCCTGCCAGTCTCTCTCTCTCTCTCTCTCTCTGGTCTAACTGCCTGCCTCTCTCTCTCTCTCTCTCTCACTTTCTCTGTCTCTCTGTCTCTGTCTCTCTCGTCTAACTGCCTGCCCCCTCTCTCTTTCAACTAACTGCCTGTCTCTCTCTCTCCTCACCTAATTGCCTGCCTCTCTCTCTCTTTCTTTCTCTCTCTCGTCTAACTGCCTGAGTACATCTATTTCTCTCTCTCTCTCCCCACCTCCCTCTCATTCATACACCTGCCTGTCTCTCTGTTCTGTCTCTATCTCTCTCGTCTGACTGCCTGCCCATCTCTCTTTCTCCCCTTCTCTCTTTTTCATGTAACTGCCTGCCAATCTCTCTCTCTCTCTGTCTCTCTTTCTCTCTTTCTCATCTAATTGCCTGTCTCTCTCTCTCTCTCTCTTTCTCTCTCTCTCTCTCTTTTGTCTACCTGCCTGCCTCTGTCTCTCTCGTCTAACTGCCTGCCTCTCTCCCTCCCACTCTTGCACTCGTCTAACTGTCTGCATCCCCCTCTCTGTCTGACTGTCTCTCTCTCAATCTCTTTCTTTCATCTAACTGCCTGTCTCTCTCTCTCAAACTCTCTTTCGTCTAACTGCCTGCCCCTCTCTCTCTCGCTTTCTCTCTTTCATTTGACTGCCTGCCAATCTCTCTCTCTCATCTGACTGTCTGCCCCTTTCGTTCTCTCTCTCTCGTCTAACCGTCTGCCAGCCTCTCTCTCACTCTCTCATCTAACTGCCTGCCTCTCTGTCACTCTATCTTTCTCATCTTGTTGCCTGCCCCTCTCTCTCTCTCGTCTAACTGCCTGCCTCCCTCTCCCTCTCTCTGTCTCTCTCGTCTGATTGTCTGCCCCTCTCTTTTTCTCTCTCTCTCTCTGTCGTCTAACTGCCTGCCTCTCTCTCTCTATCTCTCTCTCTCATCTAATTGCCTCCCTCTCTCTCATCTAACTGCCTGCCTCTCTCTCTCATCTAACTGCCTGCCTCTCTCTCTCATCTAGCTGCCTGCCTCTCTGTCACTCTCTCTCTCTCTTTCTCATCTTATTGCCTGTCTCTCTCTGTCTCTCTTGCCTAACTGCCTGCCTCCCTCTCCCTCCTCTGGCTCTCTCGTTTAAACTTAAATGCAGTAACTTAATATGTTGGTAAACAGGAGGGTGTCCATGGGAGTTCATAATCTGGAAACTCTAACTGAATCTGGTTTGGAATAGTTAAATTGCTTAGCAACATCCAAATCCGAACCAATCAAGCTGAACATCTGGTTAAATGGCCATCTCGTTCAAATGGAGGTCAATACCACCACAGCCATATCTGTGATTGTAGAACAATTCTTAATAAAAGTCGATGTGGACTCCAGCCTTTAAATGTGTGGAAGACATCAGCTAGTCTGGTAACCTATACTGGAGAACCTTTGCAGATTAAGGGTACAATCTCTGTTCCAGTCTGTTATGAAAGGCAGCTAGTTCGGTTACCAGTGATCGTAGAAGGTGGCTTGGGCACAAGCTTTATGGGATGAAGTTGGTTGAGATAGATTCACTAAGATTGGCTTAACGTTTTCGATGAGAAAATTGCTGCCTGAGTGAAGTCTTAATAAAATACATGGAGGTTTTCCAGAAAGATTTAGGGACTATGGACGAACCAAAGCAATTTTGCATGTTAATTAGGACGCAATTTTGCAAGGCCTGTCTACTGCCCTTCGCCTTAAGGTCAAAAGTAAAAGCAGAACTCAGACTGGAAAGTGAAAGAATATTTTTCGGCTGTACTGATGTTTGAAGCTTGATAGCTTAGTTTGTCTTTGGGATTTGAAGAAACAGTAAACTGTTTTTTGGATAAATACCGAACCCATGGATAGATGATTTATATTCAAAGCCTGTAGGAGGCTTGTCCTTCACAAAACTTGACACGTGCCACACTAACTTGCAATCGCATTAGACCAGGATTCTTAGAAGTAGGTTACCATTAATACCCATTAAAACATTGTATCATTATACAATACTGCAATTCAGCATATCGACACTTTGTCGATGTTTCAGTGGACAATATAGAAGACTTTGCAACATCTGGCTCAGTTTGTCATTTACCTGGATGACTTCCTGATACCAGAGAAAGTTGTTAAAGAACACTTGGAGAAATTGAGTGTAGTTCTAAAGTGTTTGTTTCAAGGCAAGTGTGTGCCTATAGAAGGAAAACCTGTTTGTTTTAGCTCCCTCAACTTTCCTCGTGCCATATTTGGTTGACAAGGCCAGGTTACACTCGTGAAAAGATAATGTGATGGTGACCAGAGGTGCTGGGCTCCCTCATCTGTGAAAGAGTTTGGGTCATTTGAGTCTGGTAAATTATTACAGAAAGTTCATACACAACTGGCATCCATCCTGGCACCATTGCATCAACACCTAAAAGAGGGGTCAGCCTTGGATATGGTCTTATAGACTGTCGCTTTTGATGAAGTAAAGAAACAACTACCGTCCTCTAATGTGTCAGCATACCGTGCTCCCAATAAAGACTGCGTATTGATGTGAAGTATCTTCTCATGTGGCATCATGTGATATTAGCTCACAGCCCATGTGTGAGGATTGCCCAATAGCTATGACCTTGGCTAATGCAGTGTATAAATTAGCCCAAATAGGAAAAGGAGGTTTGGTGGTCATAAGTTCCTCTAATAACCTTCATGCATCAAAAAGTGTAGTGTTTGAAATGTGTCATTCCTAATGAAGAGCTTATGCTTGAAATATCGATTCTCTTGCTCTCTGATGCTGCCTGACCAGCTGCTCTTTTCCAGCACCACACTTTTTGACTCTGATCCCCAGCAAATGCTGTCCTCACTTTCTCCCAGTTGATTTTAATGTCCATGGGGGACAATTTGTGATAATCACAGTCCACAAACCCCTAATTGGGCTCATTAGAGGGGATTTGTACATCAAGCTTCCTGAAGGGGAAACCTCCTGCCAGGTCACAACAAAATAGTGCAGGCAATAGCTTTGCAATGCAGACAGCAGGGGTCTGGAATATTAACTGCTTATAATTACAAGTTACAACACCATGCCAGGAGGCTAAATAGCAAATGTGGATGCATTGAGCCACTTTTTAGAGTCAGAAGGCATTCAGTTACTGAGGACAGCTGCATTAGCACAGTGGCTCAGTGGTTAGCACTGCTGCCTCAGTGCCAGGGACCGGGTTTGATTCCGGCCTCAGGTGGTTGTCAGTGTGGGGTTAGCACATTGTCCCTGTGTCAGTGTGGGTTTCCTCCTACAGTCCAAAGATGTGCTGGTTGGGTCAATTGGGCCATGATGATGTGTATGTTTAGGTGCATTAAGGCAGGGACAAATGTGGGGTGGGGGAATGGGTCTGGGTGGATTAGTCTTCGGAGGGTCTTTATCATGTGTTAGTTCAAAGTGCCTGTTTCCACACTGTAGTGATTCTAATTCTGTAGGGATTCTAATATTGTTCAATTAAATAAACGTGTATTCATTCAGTGAGCAGAGCTTAGCTCATTAGTTCAATGTCTCGAGTTTATAGCTATTCATTCAATGTATCAAACTGCATTCAGTCATCAATGAAACAAACTGTACATCTCGATTCATCTACCATTTATTCAATATCTCAAACTTAATTCATTCGGACAAAGAACTGCATTCGTACGCACATACATTACATCAAACTTCAACCGTACATTCAATGAATCCACAGTTATTCCTTGATTCAACACAACAAACCTAGCACATTCATATCATCAAACCAAATGCACTCAGTCATTCAATGAAACAAACTGCACATGTTATTTCAAAGAGTAGAGCTTGTCTCATTCATTCAATGTTTCAAGCTTAACTCATTCATACAAAGAATCAATCTGCATTCGTACATGCGTTACATCAAACTTAAATCATGCATTCAATGAATCTGAAGTTGTTGAATCAATGAAACAAACGTATCTTCCGCATATAATGCATCAAACTTCACTCCTTTATTTAATAAAACACGCTGGATCCAAGAATTCAATGTCTCGAGCTGAACGCATTCATTCAAGGAAACAAACTCCATGCTTTCATTTATTGAACCAAACTTTAATCGTACATTTATTCAATCATTGATTCGATGAAACAAGTCAAACATTCATATAATGAATCCAATTGCACTCAGTCATTCAATGAAATAAACTGTACGTGTTAATTCCATGACTGGAGTTGCTCTCATTCATTCAATGTCTTAATTCATTCACTCAAACAATCAAACTGCATTCATCCATTCATTGAATCATACTTCAGTCGTAAAATCGATGTATCAAGCGTTGGGTATTGAACCAATGAAACATTCATTCAGTGATTCAAACTGCATGCATTCATTGAATGAAACAAGCTGCATGAATTCATTCACTGAGCTCATTAGTTGAATGTCTCGAGCTTAACGCTATTCATTCAATGTATCAAACTGCATTCAGTCATTCTATGAAAATGAATAAATGGTTTCCTTGAATGTATGCGTTCAGGTCGAGACATTGAATTCTTGGATCCAGTGTGTTTCATTAAATAAAGGAGTGATGTTTGATTCATTATATGCAGAAGAAACGTTTGTTTAATTGATTCAATAACTTCTGATTCAGCGAATGCAACGCATGTACGAATGCAGATTGATTCTTTGTATGAATGAGTTAAGCTTGAGACATTGAATGAATGAGACGCGCTCTACTCTTTGAAATAGCATGTGAAGTTTGTTTCATTCTATGGTTTGGTTTGGTTTGATGATATGAATGTGTTAGGTTTGTTGTGTTGAATCAACGAATACCTGTAGATTCATTGAATGTCCGGTTGATGTTTGATGTAATGTACGTACGAATGCAGTTCTTTGTACGAATGAGTTAAGTTTGAGATATTGAACAAATGGGAGATGAATCAAGATGTACAGTTTGTTTTATTGAATGAATGAATGCAGTTTGATACATTGGATGAATGAATGTAGTTCATTTCATTGAATGAATAGTGTGAAGCGCGAGACATTGAACTAATGAGCTAAGCTCTACTCACTGAATGAATACATGCAGTTTGTTTCCTTCAATGAATGCATGCAGTTTGAGTCACTGATGAATGCGGTTTGTTTAAATGTTTAAAGGGGTGCAGTTTGTTGTATTATATGCAGGAGATAGATTTATTTCATTGGTTCAATACCCAATGCTTGATTCATTGATTTGACGATTCCATGAGTGGATGAATGCATTTTCATTCTTTGAGTGAATGAATTAAGCCTGAGACATTGAATGAATGAGAGCAACTCTAGTCATGGTATTAACACGTACAGTTTATTTCATTGAATGGCTGAATCAATGAGATAAGCTATACTCATTGAATTTACACGAGCAGGTCCTTTCATGCCATGAATGCATGCAGTTGTATTCATTGAAGGAATGCAGTTTGTTTCAGTAAATACAAGAGTGCTGTTTGTAGTATTATATGTAGGAGATAATATTGTTTCATTGATACAACACGTAACGTTTGACTCATTGAATGAATGATTCAGGCACTCCTCACTCTGATTTCAAGTGGAGTGTATTTCATTGAATCACTGAGTGCAATTGGATTCATTATACGAATGTCTTTGGCTTGTTTCATCGAATCAATGATTGAATGAATGTATGATTAAAGTTTGATTCCATAAATGAAAGATGGAGTTGGTTTCCTTGAATGTATGCGTTCAACTCGAGACATTGAATTTTTGGATCCAGTGTGTTTCATTAAATAATGGAGTGATATTTGATTCATTATATGCAGAAGAAACGTTTGTTTAATTGATTCAATAACTTCTGATTCATTGAATGCACGATTTAAGTTTGATGCAACGCATGTGCGAATGCAGATTGATTCTTTGTATGAATGAGTTAAGCTTGAGACATTGAATGAATGAGACGCGCTCTGCTCTTTGAAATGGCATGTGAAGTTTGTTTTATTGAATGGTTTGGTTTGGTTTGATGATATGAATGTGTTAGGTTTGTTATGTTGAATCAACGAATTGAATTCATTGAATGTCCGGTTGATGTTTGATGTAATGTAAGTACGAATGCAGTTCTTTGTACGCATGAGTTAAGTTTGAGATATCGAACAAATGGGAGATGCATCAAGATGCACAGTTTGTTTCATTGAATGACAGAATGCAGTTAGATACATTGCATGAATGAATGAACGCAAGTACGAATGCACATTGATTCTTTGTATGAATGAGTTAAGTTTGAGACATTGAATGAATGAGACAAGCTCTACTCTTTGAAATAGCATGTGAAGTTTGTTTCATTGAATGGTTTGGTTTGGTTTGATGATATGAATGTGTTAGGTTTGTTGTGTTGAATCAACGAATACCTGTAGATTCATTGAATGTCCTGTTGATGTTTGATGTAATGTACGTACGAACGCAGTTCTCTGTACGAATGAGTTAAGTTTGAGATATTGAACAAATGGGAGATGCATCAAGATGTACAGTTTGTTTGATTGAATGAATGAATGCAGTTTGATACATTGGATGAATGAATGTAGTTCGTTTCATTGAATGAATAGCGTGAAGCTAGAGACATTGAACTAATGAGCTAAGCTCTACTCACTGAATGAATACATGCAGTTTGTTTCCTTCAATGAATGCATGCAGTTTGAGTCACTGAATGAAAGCGGATGGTTTGAATGTTTAAAGGGGTGCAGTTTGTTGTATTATATGCAGGCGATACGTTTGTTTCATTGATTCAATACCCAACGCTTGATTCATTGATTTGACGATTGAAGTTTGATTCAATGAATGGATGAATGCACTTTGATACTTTGAGTGAATTAAGCTTGAGACATTGAATGAATGGAAGCAACTCTAGTCATCGAATTAACACATTTTCATTAAATGTCTGAGTGCATTTGGTTTGACGATATGAATGTGCTAGGTTTGTTTTGTAGAATCAAGGAATAATTGTGGATTCATTGAATTTACGGTTGATATTTGATGCAATAAATGTGCGTACGAATGCAGTTCTTTGTACGAATGAGTTAAGTTTGGGATATTGAACAAGTGGGAGATGCATTAAGATGTACAGTTTGTTTCATTGAATGAATGAATTCAGTTTTATACTTTAAATGAAATGCGTTAAGCTGGAGACATTGAACGAATGAGCTAAGCTCTGCTCATTGAATTTTGTTTCATTCAAGGAATGCATGCAGTTTGAGTCACTGAATTAATATGGTTTGTATAAATTTTCAAAGAGTGCAGTTGGATGTATTATATGCAGGCGATCAGTTGTTTCATTGGTTCAATACACGACGCTTGATTCATTGATTTGACGATTCAATGAGTGGATGACTGCATTTTCATTCTTTGTGTGAATGAATTAAGCTTGAGACATTGAAAGAATGAGAGCAACTCTAGTCATGGAATGAACACGTGCAGTTTATTTCATTGACTCAGTCATTCAATGAGATAAACTCTACTTATTGAATTAACACGTGCGGGTCCATTCATTCCATGAATGCAAGCAGTTCTATTCACTGAATGAATGCAGTTTGTTTCAGTAAATACAAGAGTGCTGTTTGTAGTATTATATGTGGGAGATAAGATTGTTTCATTGATACAATACGTAACGTTTGACACATTGAATGAATGATTGAGGCTCTCCTCACTCTGATTTCAAGTGGAGTGTATTTCATTGAAAGACTGAGTGCAATTGGATTCATTATATGAATGTGTTTGGCTTGTTTCAACGAATCAATGATTGAATTGATTGAATGAATGTATGATTAAAGTTTGATTCCATAAATGAAAGATGGAGTTGGTTTCCTTGAATGTATGCGTTCAACTCGAGACATTGAATTTTTGGATCCAGTGTGTTTCATTAAATAGAGGAGTGATATTTGATTCATTATATGCAGAAGAAACGTTTGTTTAATTGATTCAATAACTTCTGATTCATTGAATGCAACGCATGTACGAATGCAGATTGATTCTTTGTATGAATGAGTTAAGCTTGAGACATTGAATGAATGAGACGCGCTCTGCTCTTTGAAATGGCATGTGAAGTTTGTTTTATTGAATGGTTTGGTTTGGTTTGATGATATGAATGTGTTAGGTTTGTTATGTTGAATCAACGAATTGAATTCATTGAATGTCCGGTTGATGTTTGATGTTTGATGTAATGTAAGTACGAATGCAGTTCTTTGTACGCATGAGTTAAGTTTGAGATATCGAACAAATGGGAGATGCATCAAGATGCACAGTTTGTTTCATTGAATGATAGAATGCAGTTTGATACATTGCATGAATGAATGAACGCAAGTACGAATGCACATTGATTCTTTGTATGAATGAGTTAAGTTTGAGACATTGAATGAATGACACAATCTCTACTCTTTGAAAGAGCATGTGAAGTTTGTTTCATTGAATGGTTTGGTTTGGTTTGATGATATGAATGTGTTAGGTTTGTTGTGTTGAATCAACGAATACCTGTAGATTCATTGAATGTCCTGTTGATGTTTGATGTAATGTACGTACGAACGCAGTTCTTTGTACGAATGAGTTAAGTTTGAGATATTGAACAAATGGGAGATGATTCAAGATGTACAGTTTGTTGCATTGAATGAATGAATGCAGTTTGATACAGTGTATGAATGTATGTAATTCGTTTCATTGAATGAATAGCGTGAAGCTAGAGACATTGAACTAATGAGCTAAGCTCTACTCACTGAATGAATACATGTAGTTTGTTTCCTTCAATCAATGCATGCAGTTTGAGTCAGTGAATGAATGCGGATGGTTTGAATGTTTAAAGGGGTGCAGTTTGTTGTATTATATGCAGGCGATACGTTTGTTTCATTGATTCAATACCCAACGCTTGATTCATTGATTTGATGATTGAAGTTTGATTCAATGAATGGATGAATGCACTTGATACTTTGAGTGAATTAAGCTTGAGACATTGAATGAGTGGAAGCAACTCTAGTCATCGAATTAACACGTAGTTTGTTTCATTATATGTCTGAGTGCATTTGGTTTGACGCTATGAATGTGCTAGGTTTGCTTTGTAGAATCAAGGAATAATTGTGGATTCATTGAATGTACGGTTGATTTTTGATGCAATATATATGCGTACGAATGCAGTTCTTTGTACGAATGAGTTAAGTTTGAGATATTGAACAAATGGGAGATGCATCAAGATGTACAGTTTGTTTCATTGAATGACAGAATGCAGTTTGATACATTGCATGAATGAATGAACGCAAGTACGAATGCACATTGATTCTTTGTATGAATGAGTTAAGTTTGAGACATTGAATGATTGAGACAAGCTCTACTCTTTGAAATAGCATGTGAATTTTGTTTCATTGAATAGTTTGGTTTGGTTTGATGATATGAATGTGTTAGGTTTGTTGTGTTGAATCAACGAATACCTGTAGATTCATTGAATGTCCTGTTGATGTTTGATGTAATGTACGTACGAACGCAGTTCTCTGTACGAATGAGTTAAGTTTGAGATATTGAACAAATGGGAGATGCATCAAGATGTACAGTTTGTTTCATTGAATGACAGAATGCATTTTGATACATTGCATGAATGAATGAACGCAAGTACGAATGCACATTGATTCTTTGTATGAATGAGTTAAGTTTGAGACATTGCATGAATGAGACAAGCTCTACTCTTTGAAATAGCATGTGAAGTTTATTTCATTGAATGGTTTGGTTTGGTTTGATGATATGAATGTTTGTTGTGTTGAATCAACGAATACCTGTAGATTCATTGAATGTTCTGTTTATGTTTGATGTAATGTACGTACGAACGCAGTTCTTTTTACGAATGAGTTAAGTTTGAGATATTGAACAAATGGGAGATGCATCAAATGTACAGTTTGTTTCATTGAATGAATGAATGCATTTGATACATTGGATGAATGAATGTAGTTCGTTTCATTGAATGAATAGCGTGAAGCTCGAGACATTGAACTAATGAGCTAAGCTCTACTCACTGAATGAATACATGCAGTTTGTTTCCTTCAATCAATGCATGCAGTTTGAGTCACTGAATGAATGCGGTTTGTTTGAATGTTTAAAGGGGTGCAGTTTGTTGTATTATATGCAGGCGATAGATTTATTTCATTGGTTCAATACCCAATGCTTGATTCATTGATTTGACGATTCCATGAGTGGATGAATGCATTTTTATTCTTTGAGTGAATGAAGTAAGCCTGAGACATTGAATGAATGAGAGCAACTCTAGTCATGGTATTAACACGTACAGTTTATTTCATTGAATGACTGAATCAATGAGATAAGCTATACTCATTGAATTTACACGTGCAGGTCCTTTCATGCCATGAATGCATGCAGTTCTCTTCATTGAATGAATGCAGTTTGTTTCAGTAAATGCAGGAGTGCTGTTTGTAGTATTATATGTAGGAGATAATATTGATTCATTGATACAACACGTAACGTTTGACTCATTGAATGAATGATTGAGGCTCTCCTCACTCAGATATCAGATGGAGTGTATTTCATTGAATGACTGAGTGCATTTGGATTCATTATATGAATGTATTTGGCTTGTTTCATCGAATCAATGATTGAATTGATTGAATGAATGTACGATTAAAGTTTTATTCAATAAATGAAAGCATGCAGTTCTTTTCCTTGAATGTATGCATCCAGCTCGAGACATTGAATTGTTGGATCCAGTGGGTTTCATTAAATAAAGGAGTGAAGTTTGATTCATTACATGCAGAAGATACGTTTGTTTAATTGATTCAATAACTTCTGATTCATTGAATGCACGATTTAAGTTTGATGCAACGCATGTACGAATGCAGATTGATTCTTTGTATGAATGAGTTAAGCTTGAGACATTGAATGAATGAGACAAGCTTTACTCTTTGAAATAACATGTGAAGTTTGTATCATTGAATGGTTTGGTTTGGTTTGGTTTGATGATATGAATGTTTGTTGTGTTGAATAAACGAATACCTGTAGATTCGTTGCATGTACGGTTGATGTTTGATGCAATTCTTCGTACGAATGCAATTCTTTGTACGAATGAGTTAAGTTTGAGATATTGAACAAATGGGAGATGCATCAAATGTACAGTTTGTTTCATTGAATGAATGAATGCATTTGATACATTGGATGAATGAATGTAGTTCGTTTCATTGAATGAATAGCGTGAAGCTCGAGACATTGAACTAATGAGCTAAGCTCTACTCACTGAATGAATACATGCAGTTTGTTTCCTTCAATCAATGCATGCAGTTTGAGTCACTGAATGAATGCGGTTTGTTTGAATGTTTAAAGGGGTGCAGTTTGTTGTATTATATGCAGGCGATAGATTTATTTCATTGGTTCAATACCCAATGCTTGATTCATTGATTTGACGATTCCATGAGTGGATGAATGCATTTTTATTCTTTGAGTGAATGAATTAAGCCTGAGACATTGAATGAATGAGAGCAACTCTAGTCATGGTATTAACACGTACAGTTTATTTCATTGAATGACTGAATCAATGAGATAAGCTATACTCATTGAATTTACACGTGCAGGTCCTTTCATGCCATGAATGCATGCAGTTCTCTTCATTGAATGAATGCAGTTTGTTTCAGTAAATGCAGGAGTGCTGTTTGTAGTATTATATGTAGGAGATAATATTGATTCATTGATACAACACGTAACGTTTGACTCATTGAATGAATGATTGAGGCTCTCCTCACTCAGATATCAGATGGAGTGTATTTCATTGAATGACTGAGTGCATTTGGATTCATTATATGAATGTATTTGGCTTGTTTCATCGAATCAATGATTGAATTGATTGAATGAATGTACGATTAAAGTTTTATTCAATAAATGAAAGCATGCAGTTCTTTTCCTTGAATGTATGCATCCAGCTCGAGACATTGAATTGTTGGATCCAGTGGGTTTCATTAAATAAAGGAGTGAAGTTTGATTCATTACATGCAGAAGATACGTTTGTTTAATTGATTCAATAACTTCTGATTCATTGAATGCACGATTTAAGTTTGATGCAACGCATGTACGAATGCAGATTGATTCTTTGTATGAATGAGTTAAGCTTGAGACATTGAATGAATGAGACAAGCTTTACTCTTTGAAATAACATGTGAAGTTTGTATCATTGAATGGTTTGGTTTGGTTTGGTTTGATGATATGAATGTGTTAGGTTTGTTGTGTTGAATAAACGAATACCTGTAGATTCGTTGCATGTACGGTTGATGTTTGATGCAATTCTTCGTACGAATGCAATTCTTTGTACGAATGAGTTAAGTTTGAGATATTGAACAAATGGGAGATGCATCAAGATGTACAGTTTGTTTCATTCAATGAATGAAAGCAGTTTGAGTCACTGAATTAATGTGGTTTGTTTGAATTTTCAAGGAGTGCAGTTGGATGTATTACATGCAGGAGATAAGTTTGATTCATTGATTCAATACCCGATGCTTGATTCATTGATATGAAGATTCAATGAATGGATGAATGCATTTACATTCTTTGAGTGAATGAATTAAGCTTGAGACATTGAATGAATGAGAGCAACTCTAGTCATGGTATTAACACGTGCAGTTTATTTCATTGAATGACTGAGTCAATGAGATAAGCTCTACTCATTGAATTAACACGTGCAGGTCCTTTCATTCCATGAATGCAAGCAGTTCTATTCACTGAATGAATGCAGTTTGTTTCAGTAAATACAAGAGTGCTGTTTGTAGTATTATATGTAGGGGATAAGATTGTTTCCTTGATACAATACGTAACGTTTGACACATTGAGGCTCTCCTCACTCTGATTTCAAGTGGAGTGTATTTCATTGAATGACTGAGTGCAATTGGATTCATTATATGAATGTGTTTGGCTTGTTTCATCGAATCAATGATTGAATTGATTGAATGAATGTATGATTAAAGTTTGATTCCATAAATGAAAGCATGGAGTTGGTTTCCTTGAATGTATGCGTTCAACTCGAGCCATTGAGTTTTTGGATCCAGTGTGTTTCATTAAATAGAGGAGTGATGTTTGATTCATTATATGCAGAAGAAACGTTTGTTTAATTGATTCAATAACTTCTGATTCATTGAATGCAACGCATGTGCGAATGCAGGTTGATTCTTTGTATGAATGAGTTAAGCTTGAGACATTGAATGAATGAGACGCGCTCTGCTCTTTGAAATAGCATGTGAAGTTTGTTTTATTGAATGGTTTGGTTTGGTTTGATGATATGAATGTGTTAGGTTTGTTATGTTGAATCAACGAATTGAATTCATTGAATGTGCGGTTGATGTTTGATGTTTGATGTAATGTAAGTAGGAATGCAGTTCTTTGTACGCATGAGTTAAGTTTGAGATATTGAACAAATGGGAGATGCATCAAGATGTACAGTTTGTTTCATTGAATGACAGAATGCAGTTTGATACTTTGCATGAATGAATGAACGCAAGTACGAATGCATATTGATTCTTTGTATGAATGAGTTAAGTTTGAGACATTGAATGAATGAGACAAGCTCTACTCTTTGAAATAGCATGTGAAGTTTATTTCATTGAATGGTTTGGTTTGGTTTGATGATATGAATGTGTTAGGTTTGTTGTGTTGAATCAACGAATACCTGTAGATTCATTGAATGTTCTGTTTATGTTTGATGTAATGTACGTACGAACGCAGTTCTTTTTACGAATGAGTTAAGTTTGAGATATTGAACAAATGGGAGATGCATCAAGATGTACAGTTTGTTTCATTGAATGAATGAATGCAGTTTGATACATTGGATGAATGAATGTAGTTCGTTTCATTGAATGAATAGCGTGAAGCTCGAGACTTTGAACTAATGAGCTAAGCTCTACTCACTGAATGAATACATGCAGTTTGTTTCCTTCAATCAATGCATGCAGTTTGAGTCACTGAATGAATGCGGTTTGTTTGAATGTTTAAAGGGGTGCAGTTTGTTGTATTATATGCAGGCGATAGATTTATTTCATTGGTTCAATACCCAATGCTTGATTCATTGATTTGACGATTCCATGAGTGGATGAATGCATTTTTATTCTTTGAGTGAATGAATTAAGCCTGAGACATTGAATGAATGAGAGCAACTCTAGTCATGGTATTAACACGTACAGTTTATTTCATTGAATGACTGAATCAATGAGATAAGCTATACTCATTGAATTTACACGTGCAGGTCCTTTCATGCCATGAATGCATGCAGTTCTCTTCATTGAATGAATGCAGTTTGTTTCAGTAAATGCAGGAGTGCTGTTTGTAGTATTATATGTAGGAGATAATATTGATTCATTGATACAACACGTAACGTTTGACTCATTGAATGAATGATTGAGGCTCTCCTCACTCAGATATCAGATGGAGTGTATTTCATTGAATGACTGAGTGCATTTGGATTCATTATATGAATGTATTTGGCTTGTTTCATCGAATCAATGATTGAATTGATTGAATGAATGTACGATTAAAGTTTTATTCAATAAATGAAAGCATGCAGTTCTTTTCCTTGAATGTATGCATCCAGCTCGAGTCATTGAATTGTTGGATCCAGTGGGTTTCATTAAATAAAGGAGTGAAGTTTGATTCATTACATGCAGAAGATACGTTTGTTTAATTGATTCAATAACTTCTGATTCATTGAATGCACGATTTAAGTTTGATGCAACGCATGTACGAATGCAGATTGATTCTTTGTATGAATGAGTTAAGCTTGAGACATTGAATGAATGAGACAAGCTTTACTCTTTGAAATAACATGTGAAGTTTGTATCATTGAATGGTTTGGTTTGGTTTGGTTTGATGATATGAATGTTTGTTGTGTTGAATAAACGAATACCTGTAGATTCGTTGCATGTACGGTTGATGTTTGATGCAATTCTTCGTACGAATGCAATTCTTTGTACGAATGAGTTAAGTTTGAGATATTGAACAAATGGGAGATGCATCAAGATGTACAGTTTGTTTCATTCAATGAATGAAAGCAGTTTGAGTCACTGAATTAATGTGGTTTGTTTGAATTTTCAAGGAGTGCAGTTGGATGTATTACATGCAGGAGATAAGTTTGATTCATTGATTCAATACCCGATGCTTGATTCATTGATATGAAGATTCAATGAATGGATGAATGCATTTACATTCTTTGAGTGAATGAATTAAGCTTGAGACATTGAATGAATGAGAGCAACTCTAGTCATGGTATTAACACGTGCAGTTTATTTCATTGAATGACTGAGTCAATGAGATAAGCTCTACTCATTGAATTAACACGTGCAGGTCCTTTCATTCCATGAATGCAAGCAGTTCTATTCACTGAATGAATGCAGTTTGTTTCAGTAAATACAAGAGTGCTGTTTGTAGTATTATATGTAGGGGATAAGATTGTTTCATTGATACAATACGTAACGTTTGACACATTGAGGCTCTCCTCACTCTGATTTCAAGTGGAGTGTATTTCATTGAATGACTGAGTGCAATTGGATTCATTATATGAATGTGTTTGGCTTGTTTCATCGAATCAATGATTGAATTGATTGAATGAATGTATGATTAAAGTTTGATTCCATAAATGAAAGCATGGAGTTGGTTTCCTTGAATGTATGCGTTCAACTCGAGCCATTGAGTTTTTGGATCCAGTGTGTTTCATTAAATAGAGGAGTGATGTTTGATTCATTATATGCAGAAGAAACGTTTGTTTAATTGATTCAATAACTTCTGATTCATTGAATGCAACGCATGTGCGAATGCAGGTTGATTCTTTGTATGAATGAGTTAAGCTTGAGACATTGAATGAATGAGACGCGCTCTGCTCTTTGAAATAGCATGTGAAGTTTGTTTTATTGAATGGTTTGGTTTGGTTTGATGATATGAATGTGTTAGGTTTGTTATGTTGAATCAACGAATTGAATTCATTGAATGTGCGGTTGATGTTTGATGTTTGATGTAATGTAAGTAGGAATGCAGTTCTTTGTACGCATGAGTTAAGTTTGAGATATTGAACAAATGGGAGATGCATCAAGATGTACAGTTTGTTTCATTGAATGACAGAATGCATTTTGATACATTGCATGAATGAATGAACGCAAGTACGAATGCACATTGATTCTTTGTATGAATGAGTTAAGTTTGAGACATTGCATGAATGAGACAAGCTCTACTCTTTGAAATAGCATGTGAAGTTTATTTCATTGAATGGTTTGGTTTGGTTTGAGGATATGAATGTGTTAGGTTTGTTGTGTTGAATCAACGAATACCTGTAGATTCATTGAATGTTCTGTTTATGTTTGATGTAATGTACGTACGAACGCAGTTCTTTTTACGAATGAGTTAAGTTTGAGATATTGAACAAATGGGAGATGCATCAAGATGTACAGTTTGTTTCATTGAATGAATGAATGCAGTTTGATACATTGGATGAATGAATGTAGTTCGTTTCATTGAATGAATAGCGTGAAGCTCGAGACATTGAACTAATGAGCTAAGCTCTACTCACTGAATGAATACATGCAGTTTGTTTCCTTCAATCAATGCATGCAGTTTGAGTCACTGAATGAATGCGGTTTGTTTGAATGTTTAAAGGGGTGCAGTTTGTTGTATTATATGCAGGCGATAGATTTATTTCATTGGTTCAATACCCAATGCTTGATTCATTGATTTGACGATTCCATGAGTGGATGAATGCATTTTTATTCTTTGAGTGAATGAATTAAGCCTGAGACATTGAATGAATGAGAGCAACTCTAGTCATGGTATTAACACGTACAGTTTATTTCATTGAATGACTGAATCAATGAGATAAGCTATACTCATTGAATTTACACGTGCAGGTCCTTTCATGCCATGAATGCATGCAGTTCTCTTCATTGAATGAATGCAGTTTGTTTCAGTAAATGCAGGAGTGCTGTTTGTAGTATTATATGTAGGAGATAATATTGATTCATTGATACAACACGTAACGTTTGACTCATTGAATGAATGATTGAGGCTCTCCTCACTCAGATATCAGATGGAGTGTATTTCATTGAATGACTGAGTGCATTTGGATTCATTATATGAATGTATTTGGCTTGTTTCATCGAATCAATGATTGAATTGATTGAATGAATGTACGATTAAAGTTTTATTCAATAAATGAAAGCATGCAGTTCTTTTCCTTGAATGTATGCATCCAGCTCGAGTCATTGAATTGTTGGATCCAGTGGGTTTCATTAAATAAAGGAGTGAAGTTTGATTCATTACATGCAGAAGATACGTTTGTTTAATTGATTCAATAACTTCTGATTCATTGAATGCACGATTTAAGTTTGATGCAACGCATGTACGAATGCAGATTGATTCTTTGTATGAATGAGTTAAGCTTGAGACATTGAATGAATGAGACAAGCTTTACTCTTTGAAATAACATGTGAAGTTTGTATCATTGAATGGTTTGGTTTGGTTTGGTTTGATGATATGAATGTTTGTTGTGTTGAATAAACGAATACCTGTCGATTCGTTGCATGTACGGTTGATGTTTGATGCAATTCTTCGTACGAATGCAATTCTTTGTACGAATGAGTTAAGTTTGAGATATTGAACAAATGGGAGATGCATCAAGATGTACAGTTTGTTTCATTCAATGAATGAAAGCAGTTTGAGTCACTGAATTAATGTGGTTTGTTTGAATTTTCAAGGAGTGCAGTTGGATGTATTACATGCAGGAGATAAGTTTGATTCATTGATTCAATACCCGATGCTTGATTCATTGATATGAAGATTCAATGAATGGATGAATGCATTTACATTCTTTGAGTGAATGAATTAAGCTTGAGACATTGAATGAATGACAGCAACTCTAGTCATGGTATTAACACGTGCAGTTTATTTCATTGAATGAGTCAATGAGATAAGCTCTACTCATTGAATTAACACGTGCAGGTCCTTTCATTCCATGAATGCAAGCAGTTCTATTCACTGAATGAATGCAGTTTGTTTCAGTAAATACAAGAGTGCTGTTTGTAGTATTATATGTAGAGGATAAGATTGTTTCATTGATACAATACGTAACGTTTGACACATTGAGGCTCTCCTCACTCTGATTTCAAGTGGAGTGTATTTCATTGAATGACTGAGTGCAATTGGATTCATTATATGAATGTGTTTGGCTTGTTTCATCGAATCAATGATTGAATTGATTGAATGAATGTATGATTAAAGTTTGATTCCATAAATGAAAGCATGGAGTTGGTTTCCTTGAATGTATGCGTTCAACTCGAGCCATTGAGTTTTTGGATCCAGTGTGTTTCATTAAATAGAGGAGTGATGTTTGATTCATTATATGCAGAAGAAACGTTTGTTTAATTGATTCAATAACTTCTGATTCATTGAATGCAACGCATGTGCGAATGCAGGTTGATTCTTTGTATGAATGAGTTAAGCTTGAGACATTGAATGAATGAGACGCGCTCTGCTCTTTGAAATAGCATGTGAAGTTTGTTTTATTGAATGGTTTGGTTTGGTTTGATGATATGAATGTGTTAGGTTTGTTATGTTGAATCAACGAATTGAATTCATTGAATGTGCGGTTGATGTTTGATGTTTGATGTAATGTAAGTAGGAATGCAGTTCTTTGTACGCATGAGTTAAGTTTGAGATATTGAACAAATGGGAGATGCATCAAGATGTACAGTTTGTTTCATTGAATGACAGAATGCAGTTTGATACTTTGCATGAATGAATGAACGCAAGTACGAATGCACATTGATTCTTTGTATGAATGAGTTAAGTTTGAGACATTGCATGAATGAGACAAGCTCTACTCTTTGAAATAGCATGTGAAGTTTATTTCATTGAATGGTTTGGTTTGGTTTGAGGATATGAATGTGTTAGGTTTGTTGTGTTGAATCAACGAATACCTGTAGATTCATTGAATGTTCTGTTTATGTTTGATGTAATGTACGTACGAACGCAGTTCTTTTTACGAATGAGTTAAGTTTGAGATATTGAACAAATGGGAGATGCATCAAGATGTACAGTTTGTTTCATTGAATGAATGAATGCAGTTTGATACATTGGATGAATGAATGTAGTTCGTTTCATTGAATGAATAGCGTGAAGCTCGAGACATTGAACTAATGAGCTAAGCTCTACTCACTGAATGAATACATGCAGTTTGTTTCCTTCAATCAATGCATGCAGTTTGAGTCACTGAATGAATGCGGTTTGTTTGAATGTTTAAAGGGGTGCAGTTTGTTGTATTATATGCAGGCGATAGATTTATTTCATTGGTTCAATACCCAATGCTTGATTCATTGATTTGACGATTCCATGAGTGGATGAATGCATTTTTATTCTTTGAGTGAATGAATTAAGCCTGAGACATTGAATGAATGAGAGCAACTCTAGTCATGGTATTAACACGTACAGTTTATTTCATTGAATGACTGAATCAATGAGATAAGCTATACTCATTGAATTTACACGTGCAGGTCCTTTCATGCCATGAATGCATGCAGTTCTCTTCATTGAATGAATGCAGTTTGTTTCAGTAAATGCAGGAGTGCTGTTTGTAGTATTATATGTAGGAGATAATATTGATTCATTGATACAACACGTAACGTTTGACTCATTGAATGAATGATTGAGGCTCTCCTCACTCAGATATCAGATGGAGTGTATTTCATTGAATGACTGAGTGCATTTGGATTCATTATATGAATGTATTTGGCTTGTTTCATCGAATCAATGATTGAATTGATTGAATGAATGTACGATTAAAGTTTTATTCAATAAATGAAAGCATGCAGTTCTTTTCCTTGAATGTATGCATCCAGCTCGAGTCATTGAATTGTTGGATCCAGTGGGTTTCATTAAATAAAGGAGTGAAGTTTGATTCATTACATGCAGAAGATACGTTTGTTTAATTGATTCAATAACTTCTGATTCATTGAATGCACGATTTAAGTTTGATGCAACGCATGTACGAATGCAGATTGATTCTTTGTATGAATGAGTTAAGCTTGAGACATTGAATGAATGAGACAAGCTTTACTCTTTGAAATAACATGTGAAGTTTGTATCATTGAATGGTTTGGTTTGGTTTGGTTTGATGATATGAATGTTTGTTGTGTTGAATAAACGAATACCTGTCGATTCGTTGCATGTACGGTTGATGTTTGATGCAATTCTTCGTACGAATGCAATTCTTTGTACGAATGAGTTAAGTTTGAGATATTGAACAAATGGGAGATGCATCAAGATGTACAGTTTGTTTCATTCAATGAATGAAAGCAGTTTGAGTCACTGAATTAATGTGGTTTGTTTGAATTTTCAAGGAGTGCAGTTGGATGTATTACATGCAGGAGATAAGTTTGATTCATTGATTCAATACCCGATGCTTGATTCATTGATATGAAGATTCAATGAATGGATGAATGCATTTACATTCTTTGAGTGAATGAATTAAGCTTGAGACATTGAATGAATGAGAGCAACTCTAGTCATGGTATTAACACGTGCAGTTTATTTCATTGAATGACTGAGTCAATGAGATAAGCTCTACTCATTGAATTAACACGTGCAGGTCCTTTCATTCCATGAATGCAAGCAGTTCTATTCACTGAATGAATGCAGTTTGTTTCAGTAAATACAAGAGTGCTGTTTGTAGTATTATATGTAGGGGATAAGATTGTTTCCTTGATACAATACGTAACGTTTGACACATTGAGGCTCTCCTCACTCTGATTTCAAGTGGAGTGTATTTCATTGAATGACTGAGTGCAATTGGATTCATTATATGAATGTGTTTGGCTTGTTTCATCGAATCAATGATTGAATTGATTGAATGAATGTATGATTAAAGTTTGATTCCATAAATGAAAGCATGGAGTTGGTTTCCTTGAATGTATGCGTTCAACTCGAGCCATTGAGTTTTTGGATCCAGTGTGTTTCATTAAATAGAGGAGTGATGTTTGATTCATTATATGCAGAAGAAACGTTTGTTTAATTGATTCAATAACTTCTGATTCATTGAATGCAACGCATGTGCGAATGCAGGTTGATTCTTTGTATGAATGAGTTAAGCTTGAGACATTGAATGAATGAGACAAGCTTTATTCTTTGAAATAACGTGAAGTTTGCTTCATTGAATGGTTTGGTTTGGTTTGATGATATGAATGTGTTAGTTTTGTTATGATGAATAAACGAATACCTGTCGATTCGTTGCATGTACGGTTGATGTTTGATGCAATTCTTCGTACGAATGCAATTCTTTGTACGAATGAGTTAAGTTTGAAATATTGAACAAATGGGAGATGCATCAAGATGTACAGTTTGTTTCATTCAATGAATGAAAGCAGTTTGAGTCACTGAATTAATGTGGTTTGTTTGAATTTTCAAAGAGTGCAGTTGGATGTATTACATGCAGGAGATAAGTTTGATTCATTGGTTCAATACCCGATGCTTGATTCATTGATAAGAAGATTCAATGAGTGGATGAATGCATTTTCATTCTTTGAGTAAATGAATTAAGCTTGAGACATTGAAAGAATGAGAGCAACTCTAGTCATGGAATGAACACGTGCAGTTTATTTCATTGAATGACTGAGTCAATGAGATAAACTCTACTTATTGAATTAACACGTGCGGGTCCATTCATTCCATGAATGCAAGCAGTTCTATTCACTGAATGAATGCAGTTTGTTTCAGAAAATACAAGAGTGCTGTTTGTAGTATTATATGTAGGAGATAAGATTGTTTCATTGATACAATACGTAACGTTTGACACATTGAATGAATGATTCAGGCTCTCCTCACTCTGATTTCAAGTGGAGTGTATTTCATTGAATGACTGAGTGCAATTGGATTCATTATATGAATGTGTTTGGCTTGTTTCAACGAATCAATGATTGAATTGATTGAATGAATGTATGATTAAAGTTTGATTCCATAAATGAAAGCATGGAGTTGGTTTCCTTGAATGTATGCGTTCAACTCGAGCCATTGAGTTTTTGGATCCAGTGTGTTTCATTAAATAGAGGAGTGATGTTTGATTCATTATATGCAGAAGAAACGTTTGTTTAATTGATTCAATAACTTCTGATTCATTGAATGCAACGCATGTACGAATGCAGGTTGATTCTTTGTATGAATGAGTTAAGCTTGAGACATTGAATGAATGAGACGCGCTCTGCTCTTTGAAATAGCATGTGAAGTTTGTTTTATTGAATGGTTTGGTTTGGTTTGATGATATGAATGTGTTAGGTTTGTTATGTTGAATCAACGAATTGAATTCATTGAATGTGCGGTTGATGTTTGATGTTTGATGTAATGTAAGTAGGAATGCAGTTCTTTGTACGCATGAGTTAAGTTTGAGATATTGAACAAATGGGAGATGCATCAAGATGTACAGTTTGTTTCATTGAATGACAGAATGCAGTTTGATACTTTGCATGAATGAATGAACGCAAGTACGAATGCATATTGATTCTTTGTATGAATGAGTTAAGTTTGAGACATTGAATGAATGAGACAAGCTCTACTCTTTGAAATAGCATGTGAAGTTTATTTCATTGAATGGTTTGGTTTGGTTTGATGATATGAATGTGTTAGGTTTGTTGTGTTGAATCAACGAATACCTGTAGATTCATTGAATGTTCTGTTTATGTTTGATGTAATGTACGTACGAACGCAGTTCTTTTTACGAATGAGTTAAGTTTGAGATATTGAACAAATGGGAGATGCATCAAGATGTACAGTTTGTTTCATTGAATGAATGAATGCAGTTTGATACATTGGATGAATGAATGTAGTTCGTTTCATTGAATGAATAGCGTGAAGCTCGAGACTTTGAACTAATGAGCTAAGCTCTACTCACTGAATGAATACATGCAGTTTGTTTCCTTCAATCAATGCATGCAGTTTGAGTCACTGAATGAATGCGGTTTGTTTGAATGTTTAAAGGGGTGCTGTTTGTTGTATTATATGCAGGCGATAGATTTATTTCATTGGTTCAATACCCAATGCTTGATTCATTGATTTGACGATTCCATGAGTGGATGAATGCATTTTTATTCTTTGAGTGAATGAATTAAGCCTGAGACATTGAATGAATGAGAGCAACTCTAGTCATGGTATTAACACGTACAGTTTATTTCATTGAATGACTGAATCAATGAGATAAGCTATACTCATTGAATTTACACGTGCAGGTCCTTTCATGCCATGAATGCATGCAGTTCTCTTCATTGAATGAATGCAGTTTGTTTCAGTAAATGCAGGAGTGCTGTTTGTAGTATTATATGTAGGAGATAATATTGATTCATTGATACAACACGTAACGTTTGACTCATTGAATGAATGATTGAGGCTCTCCTCACTCAGATATCAGATGGAGTGTATTTCATTGAATGACTGAGTGCATTTGGATTCATTATATGAATGTATTTGGCTTGTTTCATCGAATCAATGATTGAATTGATTGAATGAATGTACGATTAAAGTTTTATTCAATAAATGAAAGCATGCAGTTCTTTTCCTTGAATGTATGCATCCAGCTCGAGACATTGAATTGTTGGATCCAGTGGGTTTCATTAAATAAAGGAGTGAAGTTTGATTCATTACATGCAGAAGATACGTTTGTTTAATTGATTCAATAACTTCTGATTCATTGAATGCACGATTTAAGTTTGATGCAACGCATGTACGAATGCAGATTGATTCTTTGTATGAATGAGTTAAGCTTGAGACATTGAATGAATGAGACAAGCTTTACTCTTTGAAATAACATGTGAAGTTTGTATCATTGAATGGTTTGGTTTGGTTTGGTTTGATGATATGAATGTGTTAGGTTTGTTGTGTTGAATAAACGAATACCTGTAGATTCGTTGCATGTACGGTTGATGTTTGATGCAATTCTTCGTACAATGCAATTCTTTGTACGAATGAGTTAAGTTTGAGATATTGAACAAATGGGAGATGCATCAAGATGTACAGTTTGTTTCATTCAATGAATGAAAGCAGTTTGAGTCACTGAATTAATGTGGTTTGTTTGAATTTTCAAGGAGTGCAGTTTGGATGTATTACATGCAGGAGATAAGTTTGATTCATTGATTCAATACCCGATGCTTGATTCATTGATATGAAGATTCAATGAATGGATGAATGCATTTACATTCTTTGAGTGAATGAATTAAGCTTGAGACATTGAATGAATGAGAGCAACTCTAGTCATGGTATTAACACGTGCAGTTTATTTCATTGAATGACTGAGTCAATGAGATAAGCTCTACTCATTGAATTAACACGTGCAGGTCCTTTCATTCCATGAATGCAAGCAGTTCTATTCACTGAATGAATGCAGTTTGTTTCAGTAAATACAAGAGTGCTGTTTGTAGTATTATATGTAGGGGATAAGATTGTTTCATTGATACAATACGTAACGTTTGACACATTGAGGCTCTCCTCACTCTGATTTCAAGTGGAGTGTATTTCATTGAATGACTGAGTGCAATTGGATTCATTATATGAATGTGTTTGGCTTGTTTCATCGAATCAATGATTGAATTGATTGAATGAATGTATGATTAAAGTTTGATTCCATAAATGAAAGCATGGAGTTGGTTTCCTTGAATGTATGCGTTCAACTCGAGCCATTGAGTTTTTGGATCCAGTGTGTTTCATTAAATAGAGGAGTGATGTTTGATTCATTATATGCAGAAGAAACGTTTGTTTAATTGATTCAATAACTTCTGATTCATTGAATGCAACGCATGTGCGAATGCAGGTTGATTCTTTGTATGAATGAGTTAAGCTTGAGACATTGAATGAATGAGACGCGCTCTGCTCTTTGAAATAGCATGTGAAGTTTGTTTTATTGAATGGTTTGGTTTGGTTTGATGATATGAATGTGTTAGGTTTGTTATGTTGAATCAACGAATTGAATTCATTGAATGTGCGGTTGATGTTTGATGTTTGATGTAATGTAAGTAGGAATGCAGTTCTTTGTACGCATGAGTTAAGTTTGAGATATTGAACAAATGGGAGATGCATCAAGATGTACAGTTTGTTTCATTGAATGACAGAATGCATTTTGATACATTGCATGAATGAATGAACGCAAGTACGAATGCACATTGATTCTTTGTATGAATGAGTTAAGTTTGAGACATTGAATGAATGAGACAAGCTCTACTCTTTGAAATAGCATGTGAAGTTTATTTCATTGAATGGTTTGGTTTGGTTTGATGATATGAATGTGTTAGGTTTGTTGTGTTGAATCAACGAATACCTGTAGATTCATTGAATGTTCTGTTTATGTTTGATGTAATGTACGTACGAACGCAGTTCTTTTTACGAATGAGTTAAGTTTGAGATATTGAACAAATGGGAGATGCATCAAATGTACAGTTTGTTTCATTGAATGAATGAATGCATTTGATACATTGGATGAATGAATGTAGTTCGTTTCATTGAATGAATAGCGTGAAGCTCGAGACATTGAACTAATGAGCTAAGCTCTACTCACTGAATGAATACATGCAGTTTGTTTCCTTCAATCAATGCATGCAGTTTGAGTCACTGAATGAATGCGGTTTGTTTGAATGTTTAAAGGGGTGCAGTTTGTTGTATTATATGCAGGCGATAGATTTATTTCATTGGTTCAATACCCAATGCTTGATTCATTGATTTGACGATTCCATGAGTGGATGAATGCATTTTTATTCTTTGAGTGAATGAATTAAGCCTGAGACATTGAATGAATGAGAGCAACTCTAGTCATGGTATTAACACGTACAGTTTATTTCATTGAATGACTGAATCAATGAGATAAGCTATACTCATTGAATTTACACGTGCAGGTCCTTTCATGCCATGAATGCATGCAGTTCTCTTCATTGAATGAATGCAGTTTGTTTCAGTAAATGCAGGAGTGCTGTTTGTAGTATTATATGTAGGAGATAATATTGATTCATTGATACAACACGTAACGTTTGACTCATTGAATGAATGATTGAGGCTCTCCTCACTCAGATATCAGATGGAGTGTATTTCATTGAATGACTGAGTGCATTTGGATTCATTATATGAATGTATTTGGCTTGTTTCATCGAATCAATGATTGAATTGATTGAATGAATGTACGATTAAAGTTTTATTCAATAAATGAAAGCATGCAGTTCTTTTCCTTGAATGTATGCATCCAGCTCGAGACATTGAATTGTTGGATCCAGTGGGTTTCATTAAATAAAGGAGTGAAGTTTGATTCATTACATGCAGAAGATACGTTTGTTTAATTGATTCAATAACTTCTGATTCATTGAATGCACGATTTAAGTTTGATGCAACGCATGTACGAATGCAGATTGATTCTTTGTATGAATGAGTTAAGCTTGAGACATTGAATGAATGAGACAAGCTTTACTCTTTGAAATAACATGTGAAGTTTGTATCATTGAATGGTTTGGTTTGGTTTGGTTTGATGATATGAATGTTTGTTGTGTTGAATAAACGAATACCTGTAGATTCGTTGCATGTACGGTTGATGTTTGATGCAATTCTTCGTACGAATGCAATTCTTTGTACGAATGAGTTAAGTTTGAGATATTGAACAAATGGGAGATGCATCAAATGTACAGTTTGTTTCATTGAATGAATGAATGCATTTGATACATTGGATGAATGAATGTAGTTCGTTTCATTGAATGAATAGCGTGAAGCTCGAGACATTGAACTAATGAGCTAAGCTCTATTCACTGAATGAATACATGCAGTTTGTTTCCTTCAATCAATGCATGCAGTTTGAGTCACTGAATGAATGCGGTTTGTTTGAATGTTTAAAGGGGTGCAGTTTGTTGTATTATATGCAGGCGATAGATTTATTTCATTGGTTCAATACCCAATGCTTGATTCATTGATTTGACGATTCCATGAGTGGATGAATGCATTTTTATTCTTTGAGTGAATGAATTAAGCCTGAGACATTGAATGAATGAGAGCAACTCTAGTCATGGTATTAACACGTACAGTTTATTTCATTGAATGACTGAATCAATGAGATAAGCTATACTCATTGAATTTACACGTGCAGGTCCTTTCATGCCATGAATGCATGCAGTTCTCTTCATTGAATGAATGCAGTTTGTTTCAGTAAATGCAGGAGTGCTGTTTGTAGTATTATATGTAGGAGATAATATTGATTCATTGATACAACACGTAACGTTTGACTCATTGAATGAATGATTGAGGCTCTCCTCACTCAGATATCAGATGGAGTGTATTTCATTGAATGACTGAGTGCATTTGGATTCATTATATGAATGTATTTGGCTTGTTTCATCGAATCAATGATTGAATTGATTGAATGAATGTACGATTAAAGTTTTATTCAATAAATGAAAGCATGCAGTTCTTTTCCTTGAATGTATGCATCCAGCTCGAGTCATTGAATTGTTGGATCCAGTGGGTTTCATTAAATAAAGGAGTGAAGTTTGATTCATTACATGCAGAAGATACGTTTGTTTAATTGATTCAATAACTTCTGATTCATTGAATGCACGATTTAAGTTTGATGCAACGCATGTACGAATGCAGATTGATTCTTTGTATGAATGAGTTAAGCTTGAGACATTGAATGAATGAGACAAGCTTTACTCTTTGAAATAACATGTGAAGTTTGTATCATTGAATGGTTTGGTTTGGTTTGGTTTGATGATATGAATGTTTGTTGTGTTGAATAAACGAATACCTGTAGATTCGTTGCATGTACGGTTGATGTTTGATGCAATTCTTCGTACGAATGCAATTCTTTGTACGAATGAGTTAAGTTTGAGATATTGAACAAATGGGAGATGCATCAAGATGTACAGTTTGTTTCATTCAATGAATGAAAGCAGTTTGAGTCACTGAATTAATGTGGTTTGTTTGAATTTTCAAGGAGTGCAGTTGGATGTATTACATGCAGGAGATAAGTTTGATTCATTGATTCAATACCCGATGCTTGATTCATTGATATGAAGATTCAATGAATGGATGAATGCATTTACATTCTTTGAGTGAATGAATTAAGCTTGAGACATTGAATGAATGAGAGCAACTCTAGTCATGGTATTAACACGTGCAGTTTATTTCATTGAATGACTGAGTCAATGAGATAAGCTCTACTCATTGAATTAACACGTGCAGGTCCTTTCATTCCATGAATGCAAGCAGTTCTATTCACTGAATGAATGCAGTTTGTTTCAGTAAATACAAGAGTGCTGTTTGTAGTATTATATGTAGGGGATAAGATTGTTTCATTGATACAATACGTAACGTTTGACACATTGAGGCTCTCCTCACTCTGATTTCAAGTGGAGTGTATTTCATTGAATGACTGAGTGCAATTGGATTCATTATATGAATGTGTTTGGCTTGTTTCATCGAATCAATGATTGAATTGATTGAATGAATGTATGATTAAAGTTTGATTCCATAAATGAAAGCATGGAGTTGGTTTCCTTGAATGTATGCGTTCAACTCGAGCCATTGAGTTTTTGGATCCAGTGTGTTTCATTAAATAGAGGAGTGATGTTTGATTCATTATATGCAGAAGAAACGTTTGTTTAATTGATTCAATAACTTCTGATTCATTGAATGCAACGCATGTGCGAATGCAGGTTGATTCTTTGTATGAATGAGTTAAGCTTGAGACATTGAATGAATGAGACGCGCTCTGCTCTTTGAAATAGCATGTGAAGTTTGTTTTATTGAATGGTTTGGTTTGGTTTGATGATATGAATGTGTTAGGTTTGTTATGTTGAATCAACGAATTGAATTCATTGAATGTGCGGTTGATGTTTGATGTTTGATGTAATGTAAGTAGGAATGCAGTTCTTTGTACGCATGAGTTAAGTTTGAGATATTGAACAAATGGGAGATGCATCAAGATGTACAGTTTGTTTCATTGAATGACAGAATGCATTTTGATACATTGCATGAATGAATGAACGCAAGTACGAATGCACATTGATTCTTTGTATGAATGAGTTAAGTTTGAGACATTGCATGAATGAGACAAGCTCTACTCTTTGAAATAGCATGTGAAGTTTATTTCATTGAATGGTTTGGTTTGGTTTGAGGATATGAATGTGTTAGGTTTGTTGTGTTGAATCAACGAATACCTGTAGATTCATTGAATGTTCTGTTTATGTTTGATGTAATGTACGTACGAACGCAGTTCTTTTTACGAATGAGTTAAGTTTGAGATATTGAACAAATGGGAGATGCATCAAGATGTACAGTTTGTTTCATTGAATGAATGAATGCAGTTTGATACATTGGATGAATGAATGTAGTTCGTTTCATTGAATGAATAGCGTGAAGCTCGAGACATTGAACTAATGAGCTAAGCTCTACTCACTGAATGAATACATGCAGTTTGTTTCCTTCAATCAATGCATGCAGTTTGAGTCACTGAATGAATGCGGTTTGTTTGAATGTTTAAAGGGGTGCAGTTTGTTGTATTATATGCAGGCGATAGATTTATTTCATTGGTTCAATACCCAATGCTTGATTCATTGATTTGACGATTCCATGAGTGGATGAATGCATTTTTATTCTTTGAGTGAATGAATTAAGCCTGAGACATTGAATGAATGAGAGCAACTCTAGTCATGGTATTAACACGTACAGTTTATTTCATTGAATGACTGAATCAATGAGATAAGCTATACTCATTGAATTTACACGTGCAGGTCCTTTCATGCCATGAATGCATGCAGTTCTCTTCATTGAATGAATGCAGTTTGTTTCAGTAAATGCAGGAGTGCTGTTTGTAGTATTATATGTAGGAGATAATATTGATTCATTGATACAACACGTAACGTTTGACTCATTGAATGAATGATTGAGGCTCTCCTCACTCAGATATCAGATGGAGTGTATTTCATTGAATGACTGAGTGCATTTGGATTCATTATATGAATGTATTTGGCTTGTTTCATCGAATCAATGATTGAATTGATTGAATGAATGTACGATTAAAGTTTTATTCAATAAATGAAAGCATGCAGTTCTTTTCCTTGAATGTATGCATCCAGCTCGAGTCATTGAATTGTTGGATCCAGTGGGTTTCATTAAATAAAGGAGTGAAGTTTGATTCATTACATGCAGAAGATACGTTTGTTTAATTGATTCAATAACTTCTGATTCATTGAATGCACGATTTAAGTTTGATGCAACGCATGTACGAATGCAGATTGATTCTTTGTATGAATGAGTTAAGCTTGAGACATTGAATGAATGAGACAAGCTTTACTCTTTGAAATAACATGTGAAGTTTGTATCATTGAATGGTTTGGTTTGGTTTGGTTTGATGATATGAATGTTTGTTGTGTTGAATAAACGAATACCTGTCGATTCGTTGCATGTACGGTTGATGTTTGATGCAATTCTTCGTACGAATGCAATTCTTTGTACGAATGAGTTAAGTTTGAGATATTGAACAAATGGGAGATGCATCAAGATGTACAGTTTGTTTCATTCAATGAATGAAAGCAGTTTGAGTCACTGAATTAATGTGGTTTGTTTGAATTTTCAAGGAGTGCAGTTGGATGTATTACATGCAGGAGATAAGTTTGATTCATTGATTCAATACCCGATGCTTGATTCATTGATATGAAGATTCAATGAATGGATGAATGCATTTACATTCTTTGAGTGAATGAATTAAGCTTGAGACATTGAATGAATGACAGCAACTCTAGTCATGGTATTAACACGTGCAGTTTATTTCATTGAATGAGTCAATGAGATAAGCTCTACTCATTGAATTAACACGTGCAGGTCCTTTCATTCCATGAATGCAAGCAGTTCTATTCACTGAATGAATGCAGTTTGTTTCAGTAAATACAAGAGTGCTGTTTGTAGTATTATATGTAGAGGATAAGATTGTTTCATTGATACAATACGTAACGTTTGACACATTGAGGCTCTCCTCACTCTGATTTCAAGTGGAGTGTATTTCATTGAATGACTGAGTGCAATTGGATTCATTATATGAATGTGTTTGGCTTGTTTCATCGAATCAATGATTGAATTGATTGAATGAATGTATGATTAAAGTTTGATTCCATAAATGAAAGCATGGAGTTGGTTTCCTTGAATGTATGCGTTCAACTCGAGCCATTGAGTTTTTGGATCCAGTGTGTTTCATTAAATAGAGGAGTGATGTTTGATTCATTATATGCAGAAGAAACGTTTGTTTAATTGATTCAATAACTTCTGATTCATTGAATGCAACGCATGTGCGAATGCAGGTTGATTCTTTGTATGAATGAGTTAAGCTTGAGACATTGAATGAATGAGACGCGCTCTGCTCTTTGAAATAGCATGTGAAGTTTGTTTTATTGAATGGTTTGGTTTGGTTTGATGATATGAATGTGTTAGGTTTGTTATGTTGAATCAACGAATTGAATTCATTGAATGTGCGGTTGATGTTTGATGTTTGATGTAATGTAAGTAGGAATGCAGTTCTTTGTACGCATGAGTTAAGTTTGAGATATTGAACAAATGGGAGATGCATCAAGATGTACAGTTTGTTTCATTGAATGACAGAATGCAGTTTGATACTTTGCATGAATGAATGAACGCAAGTACGAATGCACATTGATTCTTTGTATGAATGAGTTAAGTTTGAGACATTGCATGAATGAGACAAGCTCTACTCTTTGAAATAGCATGTGAAGTTTATTTCATTGAATGGTTTGGTTTGGTTTGAGGATATGAATGTGTTAGGTTTGTTGTGTTGAATCAACGAATACCTGTAGATTCATTGAATGTTCTGTTTATGTTTGATGTAATGTACGTACGAACGCAGTTCTTTTTACGAATGAGTTAAGTTTGAGATATTGAACAAATGGGAGATGCATCAAGATGTACAGTTTGTTTCATTGAATGAATGAATGCAGTTTGATACATTGGATGAATGAATGTAGTTCGTTTCATTGAATGAATAGCGTGAAGCTCGAGACATTGAACTAATGAGCTAAGCTCTACTCACTGAATGAATACATGCAGTTTGTTTCCTTCAATCAATGCATGCAGTTTGAGTCACTGAATGAATGCGGTTTGTTTGAATGTTTAAAGGGGTGCAGTTTGTTGTATTATATGCAGGCGATAGATTTATTTCATTGGTTCAATACCCAATGCTTGATTCATTGATTTGACGATTCCATGAGTGGATGAATGCATTTTTATTCTTTGAGTGAATGAATTAAGCCTGAGACATTGAATGAATGAGAGCAACTCTAGTCATGGTATTAACACGTACAGTTTATTTCATTGAATGACTGAATCAATGAGATAAGCTATACTCATTGAATTTACACGTGCAGGTCCTTTCATGCCATGAATGCATGCAGTTCTCTTCATTGAATGAATGCAGTTTGTTTCAGTAAATGCAGGAGTGCTGTTTGTAGTATTATATGTAGGAGATAATATTGATTCATTGATACAACACGTAACGTTTGACTCATTGAATGAATGATTGAGGCTCTCCTCACTCAGATATCAGATGGAGTGTATTTCATTGAATGACTGAGTGCATTTGGATTCATTATATGAATGTATTTGGCTTGTTTCATCGAATCAATGATTGAATTGATTGAATGAATGTACGATTAAAGTTTTATTCAATAAATGAAAGCATGCAGTTCTTTTCCTTGAATGTATGCATCCAGCTCGAGTCATTGAATTGTTGGATCCAGTGGGTTTCATTAAATAAAGGAGTGAAGTTTGATTCATTACATGCAGAAGATACGTTTGTTTAATTGATTCAATAACTTCTGATTCATTGAATGCACGATTTAAGTTTGATGCAACGCATGTACGAATGCAGATTGATTCTTTGTATGAATGAGTTAAGCTTGAGACATTGAATGAATGAGACAAGCTTTACTCTTTGAAATAACATGTGAAGTTTGTATCATTGAATGGTTTGGTTTGGTTTGGTTTGATGATATGAATGTTTGTTGTGTTGAATAAACGAATACCTGTCGATTCGTTGCATGTACGGTTGATGTTTGATGCAATTCTTCGTACGAATGCAATTCTTTGTACGAATGAGTTAAGTTTGAGATATTGAACAAATGGGAGATGCATCAAGATGTACAGTTTGTTTCATTCAATGAATGAAAGCAGTTTGAGTCACTGAATTAATGTGGTTTGTTTGAATTTTCAAGGAGTGCAGTTGGATGTATTACATGCAGGAGATAAGTTTGATTCATTGATTCAATACCCGATGCTTGATTCATTGATATGAAGATTCAATGAATGGATGAATGCATTTACATTCTTTGAGTGAATGAATTAAGCTTGAGACATTGAATGAATGAGAGCAACTCTAGTCATGGTATTAACACGTGCAGTTTATTTCATTGAATGACTGAGTCAATGAGATAAGCTCTACTCATTGAATTAACACGTGCAGGTCCTTTCATTCCATGAATGCAAGCAGTTCTATTCACTGAATGAATGCAGTTTGTTTCAGTAAATACAAGAGTGCTGTTTGTAGTATTATATGTAGGGGATAAGATTGTTTCCTTGATACAATACGTAACGTTTGACACATTGAGGCTCTCCTCACTCTGATTTCAAGTGGAGTGTATTTCATTGAATGACTGAGTGCAATTGGATTCATTATATGAATGTGTTTGGCTTGTTTCATCGAATCAATGATTGAATTGATTGAATGAATGTATGATTAAAGTTTGATTCCATAAATGAAAGCATGGAGTTGGTTTCCTTGAATGTATGCGTTCAACTCGAGCCATTGAGTTTTTGGATCCAGTGTGTTTCATTAAATAGAGGAGTGATGTTTGATTCATTATATGCAGAAGAAACGTTTGTTTAATTGATTCAATAACTTCTGATTCATTGAATGCAACGCATGTGCGAATGCAGGTTGATTCTTTGTATGAATGAGTTAAGCTTGAGACATTGAATGAATGAGACAAGCTTTATTCTTTGAAATAACGTGAAGTTTGCTTCATTGAATGGTTTGGTTTGGTTTGATGATATGAATGTGTTAGTTTTGTTATGATGAATAAACGAATACCTGTCGATTCGTTGCATGTACGGTTGATGTTTGATGCAATTCTTCGTACGAATGCAATTCTTTGTACGAATGAGTTAAGTTTGAGATATTGAACAAATGGGAGATGCATCAAGATGTACAGTTTGTTTCATTCAATGAATGAAAGCAGTTTGAGTCACTGAATTAATGTGGTTTGTTTGAATTTTCAAAGAGTGCAGTTGGATGTATTACATGCAGGAGATAAGTTTGATTCATTGGTTCAATACCCGATGCTTGATTCATTGATAAGAAGATTCAATGAGTGGATGAATGCATTTTCATTCTTTGAGTAAATGAATTAAGCTTGAGACATTGAAAGAATGAGAGCAACTCTAGTCATGGAATGAACACGTGCAGTTTATTTCATTGAATGACTGAGTCAATGAGATAAACTCTACTTATTGAATTAACACGTGCGGGTCCATTCATTCCATGAATGCAAGCAGTTCTATTCACTGAATGAATGCAGTTTGTTTCAGAAAATACAAGAGTGCTGTTTGTAGTATTATATGTAGGAGATAAGATTGTTTCATTGATACAATACGTAACGTTTGACACATTGAATGAATGATTCAGGCTCTCCTCACTCTGATTTCAAGTGGAGTGTATTTCATTGAATGACTGAGTGCAATTGGATTCATTATATGAATGTGTTTGGCTTGTTTCAACGAATCAATGATTGAATTGATTGAATGAATGTATGATTAAAGTTTGATTCCATAAATGAAAGCATGGAGTTGGTTTCCTTGAATGTATGCGTTCAACTCGAGCCATTGAGTTTTTGGATCCAGTGTGTTTCATTAAATAGAGGAGTGATGTTTGATTCATTATATGCAGAAGAAACGTTTGTTTAATTGATTCAATAACTTCTGATTCATTGAATGCAACGCATGTACGAATGCAGGTTGATTCTTTGTATGATGAGTTAAGCTTGAGACATTGAATGAATGAGACGCGCTCTGCTCTTTGAAATAGCATGTGAAGTTTGTTTTATTGAATGGTTTGGTTTGGTTTGATGATATGAATGTGTTAGGTTTGTTATGTTGAATCAACGAATTGAATTCATTGAATGTGCGGTTGATGTTTGATGTTTGATGTAATGTAAGTAGGAATGCAGTTCTTTGTACGCATGAGTTAAGTTTGAGATATTGAACAAATGGGAGATGCATCAAGATGTACAGTTTGTTTCATTGAATGACAGAATGCAGTTTGATACTTTGCATGAATGAATGAACGCAAGTACGAATGCATATTGATTCTTTGTATGAATGAGTTAAGTTTGAGACATTGAATGAATGAGACAAGCTCTACTCTTTGAAATAGCATGTGAAGTTTATTTCATTGAATGGTTTGGTTTGGTTTGATGATATGAATGTGTTAGGTTTGTTGTGTTGAATCAACGAATACCTGTAGATTCATTGAATGTTCTGTTTATGTTTGATGTAATGTACGTACGAACGCAGTTCTTTTTACGAATGAGTTAAGTTTGAGATATTGAACAAATGGGAGATGCATCAAGATGTACAGTTTGTTTCATTGAATGAATGAATGCAGTTTGATACATTGGATGAATGAATGTAGTTCGTTTCATTGAATGAATAGCGTGAAGCTCGAGACTTTGAACTAATGAGCTAAGCTCTACTCACTGAATGAATACATGCAGTTTGTTTCCTTCAATCAATGCATGCAGTTTGAGTCACTGAATGAATGCGGTTTGTTTGAATGTTTAAAGGGGTGCTGTTTGTTGTATTATATGCAGGCGATAGATTTATTTCATTGGTTCAATACCCAATGCTTGATTCATTGATTTGACGATTCCATGAGTGGATGAATGCATTTTTATTCTTTGAGTGAATGAATTAAGCCTGAGACATTGAATGAATGAGAGCAACTCTAGTCATGGTATTAACACGTACAGTTTATTTCATTGAATGACTGAATCAATGAGATAAGCTATACTCATTGAATTTACACGTGCAGGTCCTTTCATGCCATGAATGCATGCAGTTCTCTTCATTGAATGAATGCAGTTTGTTTCAGTAAATGCAGGAGTGCTGTTTGTAGTATTATATGTAGGAGATAATATTGATTCATTGATACAACACGTAACGTTTGACTCATTGAATGAATGATTGAGGCTCTCCTCACTCAGATATCAGATGGAGTGTATTTCATTGAATGACTGAGTGCATTTGGATTCATTATATGAATGTATTTGGCTTGTTTCATCGAATCAATGATTGAATTGATTGAATGAATGTACGATTAAAGTTTTATTCAATAAATGAAAGCATGCAGTTCTTTTCCTTGAATGTATGCATCCAGCTCGAGACATTGAATTGTTGGATCCAGTGGGTTTCATTAAATAAAGGAGTGAAGTTTGATTCATTACATGCAGAAGATACGTTTGTTTAATTGATTCAATAACTTCTGATTCATTGAATGCACGATTTAAGTTTGATGCAACGCATGTACGAATGCAGATTGATTCTTTGTATGAATGAGTTAAGCTTGAGACATTGAATGAATGAGTCAAGCTTTACTCTTTGAAATAACATGTGAAGTTTGTATCATTGAATGGTTTGGTTTGGTTTGGTTTGATGATATGAATGTGTTAGGTTTGTTGTGTTGAATAAACGAATACCTGTAGATTCGTTGCATGTACGGTTGATGTTTGATGCAATTCTTCGTACAATGCAATTCTTTGTACGAATGAGTTAAGTTTGAGATATTGAACAAATGGGAGATGCATCAAGATGTACAGTTTGTTTCATTCAATGAATGAAAGCAGTTTGAGTCACTGAATTAATGTGGTTTGTTTGAATTTTCAAGGAGTGCAGTTTGGATGTATTACATGCAGGAGATAAGTTTGATTCATTGATTCAATACCCGATGCTTGATTCATTGATATGAAGATTCAATGAATGGATGAATGCATTTACATTCTTTGAGTGAATGAATTAAGCTTGAGACATTGAATGAATGAGAGCAACTCTAGTCATGGTATTAACACGTGCAGTTTATTTCATTGAATGACTGAGTCAATGAGATAAGCTCTACTCATTGAATTAACACGTGCAGGTCCTTTCATTCCATGAATGCAAGCAGTTCTATTCACTGAATGAATGCAGTTTGTTTCAGTAAATACAAGAGTGCTGTTTGTAGTATTATATGTAGGGGATAAGATTGTTTCATTGATACAATACGTAACGTTTGACACATTGAGGCTCTCCTCACTCTGATTTCAAGTGGAGTGTATTTCATTGAATGACTGAGTGCAATTGGATTCATTATATGAATGTGTTTGGCTTGTTTCATCGAATCAATGATTGAATTGATTGAATGAATGTATGATTAAAGTTTGATTCCATAAATGAAAGCATGGAGTTGGTTTCCTTGAATGTATGCGTTCAACTCGAGCCATTGAGTTTTTGGATCCAGTGTGTTTCATTAAATAGAGGAGTGATGTTTGATTCATTATATGCAGAAGAAACGTTTGTTTAATTGATTCAATAACTTCTGATTCATTGAATGCAACGCATGTGCGAATGCAGGTTGATTCTTTGTATGAATGAGTTAAGCTTGAGACATTGAATGAATGAGACGCGCTCTGCTCTTTGAAATAGCATGTGAAGTTTGTTTTATTGAATGGTTTGGTTTGGTTTGATGATATGAATGTGTTAGGTTTGTTATGTTGAATCAACGAATTGAATTCATTGAATGTGCGGTTGATGTTTGATGTTTGATGTAATGTAAGTAGGAATGCAGTTCTTTGTACGCATGAGTTAAGTTTGAGATATTGAACAAATGGGAGATGCATCAAGATGTACAGTTTGTTTCATTGAATGACAGAATGCATTTTGATACATTGCATGAATGAATGAACGCAAGTACGAATGCACATTGATTCTTTGTATGAATGAGTTAAGTTTGAGACATTGAATGAATGAGACAAGCTCTACTCTTTGAAATAGCATGTGAAGTTTATTTCATTGAATGGTTTGGTTTGGTTTGATGATATGAATGTGTTAGGTTTGTTGTGTTGAATCAACGAATACCTGTAGATTCATTGAATGTTCTGTTTATGTTTGATGTAATGTACGTACGAACGCAGTTCTTTTTACGAATGAGTTAAGTTTGAGATATTGAACAAATGGGAGATGCATCAAATGTACAGTTTGTTTCATTGAATGAATGAATGCATTTGATACATTGGATGAATGAATGTAGTTCGTTTCATTGAATGAATAGCGTGAAGCTCGAGACATTGAACTAATGAGCTAAGCTCTACTCACTGAATGAATACATGCAGTTTGTTTCCTTCAATCAATGCATGCAGTTTGAGTCACTGAATGAATGCGGTTTGTTTGAATGTTTAAAGGGGTGCAGTTTGTTGTATTATATGCAGGCGATAGATTTATTTCATTGGTTCAATACCCAATGCTTGATTCATTGATTTGACGATTCCATGAGTGGATGAATGCATTTTTATTCTTTGAGTGAATGAATTAAGCCTGAGACATTGAATGAATGAGAGCAACTCTAGTCATGGTATTAACACGTACAGTTTATTTCATTGAATGACTGAATCAATGAGATAAGCTATACTCATTGAATTTACACGTGCAGGTCCTTTCATGCCATGAATGCATGCAGTTCTCTTCATTGAATGAATGCAGTTTGTTTCAGTAAATGCAGGAGTGCTGTTTGTAGTATTATATGTAGGAGATAATATTGATTCATTGATACAACACGTAACGTTTGACTCATTGAATGAATGATTGAGGCTCTCCTCACTCAGATATCAGATGGAGTGTATTTCATTGAATGACTGAGTGCATTTGGATTCATTATATGAATGTATTTGGCTTGTTTCATCGAATCAATGATTGAATTGATTGAATGAATGTACGATTAAAGTTTTATTCAATAAATGAAAGCATGCAGTTCTTTTCCTTGAATGTATGCATCCAGCTCGAGACATTGAATTGTTGGATCCAGTGGGTTCATTAAATAAAGGAGTGAAGTTTGATTCATTACATGCAGAAGATACGTTTGTTTAATTGATTCAATAACTTCTGATTCATTGAATGCACGATTTAAGTTTGATGCAACGCATGTACGAATGCAGATTGATTCTTTGTATGAATGAGTTAAGTTTGAGACATTGAATGAATGAGACAAGCTCTACTCTTTGAAATAGCATGTGAAGTTTATTTCATTGAATGGTTTGGTTTGGTTTGGTTTGATGATATGAATGTTTGTTGTGTTGAATCAACGAATACCTGTAGATTCATTGAATGTACGGTTGATGTTTGATGTAATTCTTCGTACGAATGCAATTCTTTTTACGAATGAGTTAAGTTTGAGATATTGAACAAATGGGAGATGCATCAAATGTACAGTTTGTTTCATTGAATGAATGAATGCATTTGATACATTGGATGAATGAATGTAGTTCGTTTCATTGAATGAATAGCGTGAAGCTCGAGACATTGAACTAATGAGCTAAGCTCTACTCACTGAATGAATACATGCAGTTTGTTTCCTTCAATCAATGCATGCAGTTTGAGTCACTGAATGAATGCGGTTTGTTTGAATGTTTAAAGGGGTGCAGTTTGTTGTATTATATGCAGGCGATAGATTTATTTCATTGGTTCAATACCCAATGCTTGATTCATTGATTTGACGATTCCATGAGTGGATGAATGCATTTTTATTCTTTGAGTGAATGAATTAAGCCTGAGACATTGAATGAATGAGAGCAACTCTAGTCATGGTATTAACACGTACAGTTTATTTCATTGAATGACTGAATCAATGAGATAAGCTATACTCATTGAATTTACACGTGCAGGTCCTTTCATGCCATGAATGCATGCAGTTCTCTTCATTGAATGAATGCAGTTTGTTTCAGTAAATGCAGGAGTGCTGTTTGTAGTATTATATGTAGGAGATAATATTGATTCATTGATACAACACGTAACGTTTGACTCATTGAATGAATGATTGAGGCTCTCCTCACTCAGATATCAGATGGAGTGTATTTCATTGAATGACTGAGTGCATTTGGATTCATTATATGAATGTATTTGGCTTGTTTCATCGAATCAATGATTGAATTGATTGAATGAATGTACGATTAAAGTTTTATTCAATAAATGAAAGCATGCAGTTCTTTTCCTTGAATGTATGCATCCAGCTCGAGACATTGAATTGTTGGATCCAGTGGGTTTCATTAAATAAAGGAGTGAAGTTTGATTCATTACATGCAGAAGATACGTTTGTTTAATTGATTCAATAACTTCTGATTCATTGAATGCACGATTTAAGTTTGATGCAACGCATGTACGAATGCAGATTGATTCTTTGTATGAATGAGTTAAGCTTGAGACATTGAATGAATGAGACAAGCTTTACTCTTTGAAATAACATGTGAAGTTTGTATCATTGAATGGTTTGGTTTGGTTTGGTTTGATGATATGAATGTGTTAGGTTTGTTGTGTTGAATAAACGAATACCTGTAGATTCGTTGCATGTACGGTTGATGTTTGATGCAATTCTTCGTACGAATGCAATTCTTTGTACGAATGAGTTAAGTTTGAGATATTGAACAAATGGGAGATGCATCAAGATGTACAGTTTGTTTCATTCAATGAATGAAAGCAGTTTGAGTCACTGAATTAATGTGGTTTGTTTGAATTTTCAAGGAGTGCAGTTGGATGTATTACATGCAGGAGATAAGTTTGATTCATTGATTCAATACCCGATGCTTGATTCATTGATATGAAGATTCAATGAATGGATGAATGCATTTACATTCTTTGAGTGAATGAATTAAGCTTGAGACATTGAATGAATGACAGCAACTCTAGTCATGGTATTAACACGTGCAGTTTATTTCATTGAATGACTGAGTCAATGAGATAAGCTCTACTCATTGAATTAACACGTGCAGGTCCTTTCATTCCATGAATGCAAGCAGTTCTATTCACTGAATGAATGCAGTTTGTTTCAGTAAATACAAGAGTGCTGTTTGTAGTATTATATGTAGAGGATAAGATTGTTTCATTGATACAATACGTAACGTTTGACACATTGAGGCTCTCCTCACTCTGATTTCAAGTGGAGTGTATTTCATTGAATGACTGAGTGCAATTTGATTCATTATATGAATGTGTTTGGCTTGTTTCATCGAATCAATGATTGAATTGATTGAATGAATGTATGATTAAAGTTTGATTCCATAAATGAAAGCATGGAGTTGGTTTCCTTGAATGTATGCGTTCAACTCGAGCCATTGAGTTTTTGGATCCAGTGTGTTTCATTAAATAGAGGAGTGATTGTTTGATTCATTATATGCAGAAGAAACGTTTGTTTAATTGATTCAATAACTTCTGATTCATTGAATGCAACGCATGTGCGAATGCAGGTTGATTCTTTGTATGAATGAGTTAAGCTTGAGACATTGAATGAATGAGACGCGCTCTGCTCTTTGAAATAGCATGTGAAGTTTGTTTTATTGAATGGTTTGGTTTGGTTTGATGATATGAATGTGTTAGGTTTGTTATGTTGAATCAACGAATTGAATTCATTGAATGTGCGGTTGATGTTTGATGTTTGATGTAATGTAAGTAGGAATGCAGTTCTTTGTACGCATGAGTTAAGTTTGAGATATTGAACAAATGGAAGATGCATCAAGATGTACAGTTTGTTTCATTGAATGACAGAATGCAGTTTGATACATTGCATGAATGAATGAACGCAAGTACGAATGCATATTGATTCTTTGTATGAATGAGTTAAGTTTGAGACATTGAATGAATGAGACAAGCTCTACTCTTTGAAATAGCATGTGAAGTTTATTTCATTGAATGGTTTGGTTTGGTTGATGATATGAATGTGTTAGGTTTGTTGTGTTGAATCAACGAATACCTGTAGATTCATTGAATGTTCTGTTTATGTTTGATGTAATGTACGTACGAACGCAGTTCTTTTTACGAATGAGTTAAGTTTGAGATATTGAACAAATGGGAGATGCATCAAGATGTACAGTTTGTTTCATTGAATGAATGAATGCAGTTTGATACATTGGATGAATGAATGTAGTTCGTTTCATTGAATGAATAGCGTGAAGCTCGAGACATTGAACTAATGAGCTAAGCTCTACTCACTGAATGAATACATGCAGTTTGTTTCCTTCAATCAATGCATGCAGTTTGAGTCACTGAATGAATGCGGTTTGTTTGAATGTTTAAAGGGGTGCAGTTTGTTGTATTATATGCAGGCGATAGATTTATTTCATTGGTTCAATACCCAATGCTTGATTCATTGATTTGACGATTCCATGAGTGGATGAATGCATTTTTATTCTTTGAGTGAATGAATTAAGCCTGAGACATTGAATGAATGAGAGCAACTCTAGTCATGGTATTAACACGTACAGTTTATTTCATTGAATGACTGAATCAATGAGATAAGCTATACTCATTGAATTTACACGTGCAGGTCCTTTCATGCCATGAATGCATGCAGTTCTCTTCATTGAATGAATGCAGTTTGTTTCAGTAAATGCAGGAGTGCTGTTTGTAGTATTATATGTAGGAGATAATATTGATTCATTGATACAACACGTAACGTTTGACTCATTGAATGAATGATTGAGGCTCTCCTCACTCAGATATCAGATGGAGTGTATTTCATTGAATGACTGAGTGCATTTGGATTCATTATATGAATGTATTTGGCTTGTTTCATCGAATCAATGATTGAATTGATTGAATGAATGTACGATTAAAGTTTTATTCAATAAATGAAAGCATGCAGTTCTTTTCCTTGAATGTATGCATCCAGCTCGAGACATTGAATTGTTGGATCCAGTGGGTTTCATTAAATAAAGGAGTGAAGTTTGATTCATTACATGGAGAAGATACGTTTGTTTAATTGATTCAATAACTTCTGATTCATTGAATGCACGATTTAAGTTTGATGCAACGCATGTACGAATGCAGATTGATTCTTTGTATGAATGAGTTAAGCTTGAGACATTGAATGAATGAGACAAGCTTTACTCTTTGAAATAACATGTGAAGTTTGTATCATTGAATGGTTTGGTTTGGTTTGGTTTGATGATATGAATGTTTGTTGTGTTGAATAAACGAATACCTGTAGATTCGTTGCATGTACGGTTGATGTTTGATGCAATTCTTCGTACGAATGCAATTCTTTGTACGAATGAGTTAAGTTTGAGATATTGAACAAATGGGAGATGCATCAAGATGTACAGTTTGTTTCATTCAATGAATGAAAGCAGTTTGAGTCACTGAATTAATGTGGTTTGTTTGAATTTTCAAGGAGTGCAGTTGGATGTATTACATGCAGGAGATAAGTTTGATTCATTGATTCAATACCCGATGCTTGATTCATTGATATGAAGATTCAATGAATGGATGAATGCATTTACATTCTTTGAGTGAATGAATTAAGCTTGAGACATTGAATGAATGAGAGCAACTCTAGTCATGGTATTAACACGTGCAGTTTATTTCATTGAATGACTGAGTCAATGAGATAAGCTCTACTCATTGAATTAACACGTGCAGGTCCTTTCATTCCATGAATGCAAGCAGTTCTATTCACTGAATGAATGCAGTTTGTTTCAGTAAATACAAGAGTGCTGTTTGTAGTATTATATGTAGGGGATAAGATTGTTTCATTGATACAATACGTAACGTTTGACACATTGAGGCTCTCCTCACTCTGATTTCAAGTGGAGTGTATTTCATTGAATGACTGAGTGCAATTGGATTCATTATATGAATGTGTTTGGCTTGTTTCATCGAATCAATGATTGAATTGATTGAATGAATGTATGATTAAAGTTTGATTCCATAAATGAAAGCATGGAGTTGGTTTCCTTGAATGTATGCGTTCAACTCGAGCCATTGAGTTTTTGGATCCAGTGTGTTTCATTAAATAGAGGAGTGATGTTTGATTCATTATATGCAGAAGAAACGTTTGTTTAATTGATTCAATAACTTCTGATTCATTGAATGCAACGCATGTGCGAATGCAGGTTGATTCTTTGTATGAATGAGTTAAGCTTGAGACATTGAATGAATGAGACGCGCTCTGCTCTTTGAAATAGCATGTGAAGTTTGTTTTATTGAATGGTTTGGCTTGGTTTGATGATATGAATGTGTTAGGTTTGTTATGTTGAATCAACGAATTGAATTCATTGAATGTGCGGTTGATGTTTGATGTTTGATGTAATGTAAGTAGGAATGCAGTTCTTTGTACGCATGAGTTAAGTTTGAGATATTGAACAAATGGGAGATGCATCAAGATGTACAGTTTGTTTCATTGAATGACAGAATGCAGTTTGATACATTGCATGAATGAATGAACGCAAGTACGAATGCATATTGATTCTTTGTATGAATGAGTTAAGTTTGAGACATTGCATGAATGAGACAAGCTCTACTCTTTGAAATAGCATGTGAAGTTTATTTCATTGAATGGTTTGGTTTGGTTTGATGATATGAATGTGTTAGGTTTGTTGTGTTGAATCAACGAATACCTGTAGATTCATTGAATGTTCTGTTTATGTTTGATGTAATGTACGTACGAACGCAGTTCTTTTTACGAATGAGTTAAGTTTGAGATATTGAACAAATGGGAGATGCATCAAGATGTACAGTTTGTTTCATTGAATGAATGAATGCAGTTTGATACATTGGATGAATGAATGTAGTTCGTTTCATTGAATGAATAGCGTGAAGCTCGAGACATTGAACTAATGAGCTAAGCTCTACTCACTGAATGAATACATGCAGTTTGTTTCCTTCAATCAATGCATGCAGTTTGAGTCACTGAATGAATGCGGTTTGTTTGAATGTTTAAAGGGGTGCAGTTTGTTGTATTATATGCAGGCGATAGATTTATTTCATTGGTTCAATACCCAATGCTTGATTCATTGATTTGACGATTCCATGAGTGGATGAATGCATTTTTATTCTTTGAGTGAATGAATTAAGCCTGAGACATTGAATGAATGAGAGCAACTCTAGTCATGGTATTAACACGTACAGTTTATTTCATTGAATGACTGAATCAATGAGATAAGCTATACTCATTGAATTTACACGTGCAGGTCCTTTCATGCCATGAATGCATGCAGTTCTCTTCATTGAATGAATGCAGTTTGTTTCAGTAAATGCAGGAGTGCTGTTTGTAGTATTATATGTAGGAGATAATATTGATTCATTGATACAACACGTAACGTTTGACTCATTGAATGAATGATTGAGGCTCTCCTCACTCAGATATCAGATGGAGTGTATTTCATTGAATGACTGAGTGCATTTGGATTCATTATATGAATGTATTTGGCTTGTTTCATCGAATCAATGATTGAATTGATTGAATGAATGTACGATTAAAGTTTTATTCAATAAATGAAAGCATGCAGTTCTTTTCCTTGAATGTATGCATCCAGCTCGAGTCATTGAATTGTTGGATCCAGTGGGTTTCATTAAATAAAGGAGTGAAGTTTGATTCATTACATGCAGAAGATACGTTTGTTTAATTGATTCAATAACTTCTGATTCATTGAATGCACGATTTAAGTTTGATGCAACGCATGTACGAATGCAGATTGATTCTTTGTATGAATGAGTTAAGCTTGAGACATTGAATGAATGAGACAAGCTTTACTCTTTGAAATAACATGTGAAGTTTGTATCATTGAATGGTTTGGTTTGGTTTGGTTTGATGATATGAATGTGTTAGGTTTGTTGTGTTGAATAAACGAATACCTGTAGATTCGTTGCATGTACGGTTGATGTTTGATGCAATTCTTCGTACGAATGCAATTCTTTGTACGAATGAGTTAAGTTTGAGATATTGAACAAATGGGAGATGCATCAAGATGTACAGTTTGTTTCATTCAATGAATGAAAGCAGTTTGAGTCACTGAATTAATGTGGTTTGTTTGAATTTTCAAGGAGTGCAGTTTGGATTTATTACATGCAGGAGATAAGTTTGATTCATTGATTCAATACCCGATGCTTGATTCATTGATATGAAGATTCAATGAATGGATGAATGCATTTACATTCTTTGAGTGAATGAATTAAGCTTGAGACATTGAATGAATGAGAGCAACTCTAGTCATGGTATTAACACGTGCAGTTTATTTCATTGAATGACTGAGTCAATGAGATAAGCTCTACTCATTGAATTAACACGTGCAGGTCCTTTCATTCCATGAATGCAAGCAGTTCTATTCACTGAATGAATGCAGTTTGTTTCAGTAAATACAAGAGTGCTGTTTGTAGTATTATATGTAGAGGATAAGATTGTTTCATTGATACAATACGTAACGTTTGACACATTGAGGCTCTCCTCACTCTGATTTCAAGTGGAGTGTATTTCATTGAATGACTGAGTGCAATTTGATTCATTATATGAATGTGTTTGGCTTGTTTCATCGAATCAATGATTGAATTGATTGAATGAATGTATGATTAAAGTTTGATTCCATAAATGAAAGCATGGAGTTGGTTTCCTTGAATGTATGCGTTCAACTCGAGCCATTGAGTTTTTGGATCCAGTGTGTTTCATTAAATAGAGGAGTGATTGTTTGATTCATTATATGCAGAAGAAACGTTTGTTTAATTGATTCAATAACTTCTGATTCATTGAATGCAACGCATGTACGAATGCAGGTTGATTCTTTGTATGAATGAGTTAAGCTTGAGACATTGAATGAATGAGACGCGCTCTGCTCTTTGAAATAGCATGTGAAGTTTGTTTTATTGAATGGTTTGGTTGGTTTGATGATATGAATGTGTTAGGTTTGTTATGTTGAATCAACGAATTGAATTCATTGAATGTGCGGTTGATGTTTGATGTTTGATGTAATGTAAGTAGGAATGCAGTTCTTTGTACGCATGAGTTAAGTTTGAGATATTGAACAAATGGAAGATGCATCAAGATGTACAGTTTGTTTCATTGAATGACAGAATGCATTTTGATACATTGCATGAATGAATGAACGCAAGTACGAATGCATATTGATTCTTTGTATGAATGAGTTAAGTTTGAGACATTGAATGAATGAGACAAGCTCTACTCTTTGAAATAGCATGTGAAGTTTATTTCATTGAATGGTTTGGTTTGGTTTGATGATATGAATGTGTTAGGTTTGTTGTGTTGAATCAACGAATACCTGTAGATTCATTGAATGTTCTGTTTATGTTTGATGTAATGTACGTACGAACGCAGTTCTTTTTACGAATGAGTTAAGTTTGAGATATTGAACAAATGGGAGATGCATCAAGATGTACAGTTTGTTTCATTGAATGAATGAATGCAGTTTGATACATTGGATGAATGAATGTAGTTCGTTTCATTGAATGAATAGCGTGAAGCTCGAGACATTGAACTAATGAGCTAAGCTCTACTCACTGAATGAATACATGCAGTTTGTTTCCTTCAATCAATGCATGCAGTTTGAGTCACTGAATGAATGCGGTTTGTTTGAATGTTTAAAGGGGTGCAGTTTGTTGTATTATATGCAGGCGATAGATTTATTTCATTGGTTCAATACCCAATGCTTGATTCATTGATTTGACGATTCCATGAGTGGATGAATGCATTTTTATTCTTTGAGTGAATGAATTAAGCCTGAGACATTGAATGAATGAGAGCAACTCTAGTCATGGTATTAACACGTACAGTTTATTTCATTGAATGACTGAATCAATGAGATAAGCTATACTCATTGAATTTACACGTGCAGGTCCTTTCATGCCATGAATGCATGCAGTTCTCTTCATTGAATGAATGCAGTTTGTTTCAGTAAATGCAGGAGTGCTGTTTGTAGTATTATATGTAGGAGATAATATTGATTCATTGATACAACACGTAACGTTTGACTCATTGAATGAATGATTGAGGCTCTCCTCACTCAGATATCAGATGGAGTGTATTTCATTGAATGACTGAGTGCATTTGGATTCATTATATGAATGTATTTGGCTTGTTTCATCGAATCAATGATTGAATTGATTGAATGAATGTACGATTAAAGTTTTATTCAATAAATGAAAGCATGCAGTTCTTTTCCTTGAATGTATGCATCCAGCTCGAGACATTGAATTGTTGGATCCAGTGGGTTTCATTAAATAAAGGAGTGAAGTTTGATTCATTACATGCAGAAGATACGTTTGTTTAATTGATTCAATAACTTCTGATTCATTGAATGCACGATTTAAGTTTGATGCAACGCATGTACGAATGCAGATTGATTCTTTGTATGAATGAGTTAAGCTTGAGACATTGAATGAATGAGACAAGCTTTACTCTTTGAAATAACATGTGAAGTTTGTATCATTGAATGGTTTGGTTTGGTTTGGTTTGATGATATGAATGTGTTAGGTTTGTTGTGTTGAATAAACGAATACCTGTAGATTCGTTGCATGTACGGTTGATGTTTGATGCAATTCTTCGTACGAATGCAATTCTTTGTACGAATGAGTTAAGTTTGAGATATTGAACAAATGGGAGATGCATCAAGATGTACAGTTTGTTTCATTCAATGAATGAAAGCAGTTTGAGTCACTGAATTAATGTGGTTTGTTTGAATTTTCAAGGAGTGCAGTTGGATGTATTACATGCAGGAGATAAGTTTGATTCATTGATTCAATACCCGATGCTTGATTCATTGATATGAAGATTCAATGAATGGATGAATGCATTTACATTCTTTGAGTGAATGAATTAAGCTTGAGACATTGAATGAATGACAGCAACTCTAGTCATGGTATTAACACGTGCAGTTTATTTCATTGAATGACTGAGTCAATGAGATAAGCTCTACTCATTGAATTAACACGTGCAGGTCCTTTCATTCCATGAATGCAAGCAGTTCTATTCACTGAATGAATGCAGTTTGTTTCAGTAAATACAAGAGTGCTGTTTGTAGTATTATATGTAGAGGATAAGATTGTTTCATTGATACAATACGTAACGTTTGACACATTGAGGCTCTCCTCACTCTGATTTCAAGTGGAGTGTATTTCATTGAATGACTGAGTGCAATTTGATTCATTATATGAATGTGTTTGGCTTGTTTCATCGAATCAATGATTGAATTGATTGAATGAATGTATGATTAAAGTTTGATTCCATAAATGAAAGCATGGAGTTGGTTTCCTTGAATGTATGCGTTCAACTCGAGCCATTGAGTTTTTGGATCCAGTGTGTTTCATTAAATAGAGGAGTGATTGTTTGATTCATTATATGCAGAAGAAACGTTTGTTTAATTGATTCAATAACTTCTGATTCATTGAATGCAACGCATGTACGAATGCAGGTTGATTCTTTGTATGAATGAGTTAAGCTTGAGACATTGAATGAATGAGACGCGCTCTGCTCTTTGAAATAGCATGTGAAGTTTGTTTTATTGAATGGTTTGGTTTGGTTTGATGATATGAATGTGTTAGGTTTGTTATGTTGAATCAACGAATTGAATTCATTGAATGTGCGGTTGATGTTTGATGTTTGATGTAATGTAAGTAGGAATGCAGTTCTTTGTACGCATGAGTTAAGTTTGAGATATTGAACAAATGGGAGATGCATCAAGATGTACAGTTTGTTTCATTGAATGACAGAATGCATTTTGATACATTGCATGAATGAATGAACGCAAGTACGAATGCATATTGATTCTTTGTATGAATGAGTTAAGTTTGAGACATTGCATGAATGAGACAAGCTCTACTCTTTGAAATAGCATGTGAAGTTTATTTCATTGAATGGTTTGGTTTGGTTTGATGATATGAATGTGTTAGGTTTGTTGTGTTGAATCAACGAATACCTGTAGATTCATTGAATGTTCTGTTTATGTTTGATGTAATGTACGTACGAACGCAGTTCTTTTACGAATGAGTTAAGTTTGAGATATTGAACAAATGGGAGATGCATCAAGATGTACAGTTTGTTTCATTGAATGAATGAATGCATTTTGATACATTGGATGAATGAATGTAGTTCGTTTCATTGAATGAATAGCGTGAAGCTCGAGACATTGAACTAATGAGCTAAGCTCTACTCACTGAATGAATACATGCAGTTGTTTCCTTCAATCAATGCATGCAGTTTGAGTCACTGAATGAATGCGGTTTGTTTGAATGTTTAAAGGGGTGCAGTTTGTTGTATTATATGCAGGCGATAGATTTATTTCATTGGTTCAATACCCAATGCTTGATTCATTGATTTGACGATTCCATGAGTGGATGAATGCATTTTTATTCTTTGAGTGAATGAATTAAGCCTGAGACATTGAATGAATGAGAGCAACTCTAGTCATGGTATTAACACGTACAGTTTATTTCATTGAATGACTGAATCAATGAGATAAGCTATACTCATTGAATTTACACGTGCAGGTCCTTTCATGCCATGAATGCATGCAGTTCTCTTCATTGAATGAATGCAGTTTGTTTCAGTAAATGCAGGAGTGCTGTTTGTAGTATTATATGTAGGAGATAATATTGATTCATTGATACAACACGTAACGTTTGACTCATTGAATGAATGATTGAGGCTCTCCTCACTCAGATATCAGATGGAGTGTATTTCATTGAATGACTGAGTGCATTTGGATTCATTATATGAATGTATTTGGCTTGTTTCATCGAATCAATGATTGAATTGATTGAATGAATGTACGATTAAAGTTTTATTCAATAAATGAAAGCATGCAGTTCTTTTCCTTGAATGTATGCATCCAGCTCGAGACATTGAATTGTTGGATCCAGTGGGTTTCATTAAATAAAGGAGTGAAGTTTGATTCATTACATGGAGAAGATACGTTTGTTTAATTGATTCAATAACTTCTGATTCATTGAATGCACGATTTAAGTTTGATGCAACGCATGTACGAATGCAGATTGATTCTTTGTATGAATGAGTTAAGCTTGAGACATTGAATGAATGAGACAAGCTTTACTCTTTGAAATAACATGTGAAGTTTGTATCATTGAATGGTTTGGTTGGTTTGGTTTGATGATATGAATGTGTTAGGTTTGTTGTGTTGAATAAACGAATACCTGTAGATTCGTTGCATGTACGGTTGATGTTTGATGCAATTCTTCGTACGAATGCAATTCTTTGTACGAATGAGTTAAGTTTGAGATATTGAACAAATGGGAGATGCATCAAGATGTACAGTTTGTTTCATTCAATGAATGAAAGCAGTTTGAGTCACTGAATTAATGTGGTTTGTTTGAATTTTCAAGGAGTGCAGTTTGGATTTATTACATGCAGGAGATAAGTTTGATTCATTGATTCAATACCCGATGCTTGATTCATTGATATGAAGATTCAATGAATGGATGAATGCATTTACATTCTTTGAGTGAATGAATTAAGCTTGAGACATTGAATGAATGAGAGCAACTCTAGTCATGGTATTAACACGTGCAGTTTATTTCATTGAATGACTGAGTCAATGAGATAAGCTCTACTCATTGAATTAACACGTGCAGGTCCTTTCATTCCATGAATGCAAGCAGTTCTATTCACTGAATGAATGCAGTTTGTTTCAGTAAATACAAGAGTGCTGTTTGTAGTATTATATGTAGAGGATAAGATTGTTTCATTGATACAATACGTAACGTTTGACACATTGAGGCTCTCCTCACTCTGATTTCAAGTGGAGTGTATTTCATTGAATGACTGAGTGCAATTTGATTCATTATATGAATGTGTTTGGCTTGTTTCATCGAATCAATGATTGAATTGATTGAATGAATGTATGATTAAAGTTTGATTCCATAAATGAAAGCATGGAGTTGGTTTCCTTGAATGTATGCGTTCAACTCGAGCCATTGAGTTTTTGGATCCAGTGTGTTTCATTAAATAGAGGAGTGATGTTTGATTCATTATATGCAGAAGAAACGTTTGTTTAATTGATTCAATAACTTCTGATTCATTGAATGCAACGCATGTACGAATGCAGGTTGATTCTTTGTATGAATGAGTTAAGCTTGAGACATTGAATGAATGAGACGCGCTCTGCTCTTTGAAATAGCATGTGAAGTTTGTTTTATTGAATGGTTTGGTTTGGTTTGATGATATGAATGTGTTAGGTTTGTTATGTTGAATCAACGAATTGAATTCATTGAATGTGCGGTTGATGTTTGATGTTTGATGTAATGTAAGTAGGAATGCAGTTCTTTGTACGCATGAGTTAAGTTTGAGATATTGAACAAATGGGAGATGCATCAAGATGTACAGTTTGTTTCATTGAATGACAGAATGCATTTTGATACATTGCATGAATGAATGAACGCAAGTACGAATGCATATTGATTCTTTGTATGAATGAGTTAAGTTTGAGACATTGAATGAATGAGACAAGCTCTACTCTTTGAAATAGCATGTGAAGTTTATTTCATTGAATGGTTTGGTTTGGTTTGATGATATGAATGTGTTAGGTTTGTTGTGTTGAATCAACGAATACCTGTAGATTCATTGAATGTTCTGTTTATGTTTGATGTAATGTACGTACGAACGCAGTTCTTTTTACGAATGAGTTAAGTTTGAGATATTGAACAAATGGGAGATGCATCAAGATGTACAGTTTGTTTCATTGAATGAATGAATGCATTTGATACATTGGATGAATGAATGTAGTTCGTTTCATTGAATGAATAGCGTGAAGCTCGAGACATTGAACTAATGAGCTAAGCTCTACTCACTGAATGAATACATGCAGTTTGTTTCCTTCAATCAATGCATGCAGTTTGAGTCACTGAATGAATGCGGTTTGTTGAATGTTTAAAGGGTGCAGTTTTGTTGTATTATATGCAGGCGATAGATTTATTTCATTGGTTCAATACCCAATGCTTGATTCATTGATTTGACGATTCCATGAGTGGATGAATGCATTTTTATTCTTTGAGTGAATGAATTAAGCCTGAGACATTGAATGAATGAGAGCAACTCTAGTCATGGTATTAACACGTACAGTTTATTTCATTGAATGACTGAATCAATGAGATAAGCTATACTCATTGAATTTACACGTGCAGGTCCTTTCATGCCATGAATGCATGCAGTTCTCTTCATTGAATGAATGCAGTTTGTTTCAGTAAATGCAGGAGTGCTGTTTGTATATATATGTAGGAGATAATATTGATTCATTGATACAACACGAAACGTTTGACTCATTGAATGAATGATTGAGGCTCTCCTCACTCAGATATCAGATGGAGTGTGTATTTCATTGAATGACTGAGTGCATTTGATTCATTATATGAATGTATTTGGCTTGTTTCATCGAATCAATGATTGAATTGATTGAATGAATGTACGATTAAAGTTTTATTCAATAAATGAAAGCATGCAGTTCTTTTCCTTGAATGTATGCATCCAGCTCGAGACATTGAATTGTTGGATCCAGTGGTTTCATTAATAAAGGAGTGAAGTTTGATTCATTACATGCAGAAGATACGTTTGTTTAATTGATTCAATAACTTCTGATTCATTGAATGCACGATTTAAGTTGATGCAACGCATGTACGAATGCAGATTGATTCTTTGTATGAATGAGTTAAGCTTGAGACATTGAATGAATGAGACAAGCTTTACTCTTTGAAATAACATGTGAAGTTT